>NW_027039967.1:0-5000 GCF_034236695.1 Oncorhynchus nerka
TTTTAGTGATCACTGTGATCAAATCTTTTTAATCTTTTACGTAACATCCCTCCCTCCTCACCCCCTTTCCTCTCCCATCTCCCTCCTGCCTCGTCTCATTTCACTTAATCCCTGGACAGCCCAAACAATTAAACAAACGCAAACAAACAAGCCGGTGAGGGAGGGCGCAAGGGGGTGAAAGAGAGAGAATAAACAAATCAGGAGTGAGGTAGAAGGTCAACAGAATTGTAATAATAATCCCTATTGCAAGTGCTAGTCTTATGGTCTGGTCTCATCTGACCTGTGTGTGTGTGTGTGTGTGTGTGTGTGTGTGTGTGTGTGTGTGTGTGTGTGTGTGTGTGTGTGTGTGTGTGTGTGTGTGTGTGTGTGTGTGTGTGTGTGTGTGTGCGTGCGTGCATGCGTGCGTGCGTGCATGTGTGCGTGCGTAACTGTGTATGCATGCATGCATGTGTGTACAACATCTCAGTTTAGATCACAACAATAGCCAGTTTGTCCTGAGGTCACCCTGGAGTTAAAATGTGTGTCATGCAAACCAGATGTCATCCACTGTGATGTGACACAGTACTCTACTGTCTGACTTGACAGATCTCTCTCAGTCCATTACATGAGGATGTTATACAGGCTGCCTGCCCGAGAGGGCCACAGCTCTGGTCTATATGGGCTGAGTGTTTAGAGCTTGTAATGTTTCATATTATGTCGTAAACCTTTTACTAACTTTATAGTGTGTGTGTGTGTGTGTGTGTGTGTGTGTGTGTGTGTGTGTGTGTGTGCGTGCGTGCGTGCGTGCGTGCGTGCGCGTGCGTGCGTGCGTGCGTGCGTGCGTGCGTGTGTGTAGTGTAAATGTGTGTTCCTGTGAATGTTTGATGATCAGGACTCAAAGGTTAAATGCTTGGTTATGCAGATGTAGTCGTAACAGACGTTGGGTAATGGCAGGACACACAGATATGAACAGTGTTGGATTATCAGTAACATTATCTTTATTAATATATTGATTTAATGATTGTGTTCTTAGCATACAATGTTGAGTACAGCTGTGATCAGAATAACTCTATCATAGCCCAAAGCTTTAGTGTAAATATATGAATTATATGGACCCTGGTCAAAGGTAGAATGGGCCCTGGTCAGAAGTAGTATGGGCCCTGGTCAAAAGTGGAATGGGCCCTGGTCGAAAGTATTATGGGCTCTGATCAAAGGTAGTATGGGCCCTGGTCAAAAGTAGTATGGGCCCTGGTCAAAAGTAGTATGGGCCCTGGTCGAAAGTAGTATGGGCCCTGGTCAAAGGTAGTATGGGCCCTGGTCAAAAGGTAGTATGGGCCCTGGTCAAAAGTAGTATGGGCCCTGGTCAAAAGTAGTATGGGCCCTGGTCAAAAGTAGTATGGGCCCTGGTCAAAAGTAGTATGGGCCCTGGTCAAAGTTAGTATGGGCCCTGGTCAAAAGTAGTATGGGCCCTGGTCAAAGGTAGTATGGGCCCTGGTCAAAAGTAGTATGGGCCCTGGTCAAAAGTAGTATGGGCCCTGGTCAAAAGTGGTATGGGCCCTGGTCAAAAGTAGTATGAGCCCTGGTCAAAGGTAGTATGGGCCCTGGTCAAAAGTGGTGCACTATATAGGAAATAGGTTGTCATTTCAAATGCAAACTTTGCTTCTCCAGTGATGGGGTGGATATTTTCTGTTGTGAACTCATTGCAATCGATCAGGACCCAAACAAAGGAAAATGTTCCTACTTTCTGTAGCTGTATGCAGTATGTCGAATAGGGTCATGTTCAGTTCAAAACGTTAGAAAGCACTCATATTTGAGTTATATCATATATTATAAACTGGGAGGTTCGAGCCCTGAATGCTGATGGGCTGACAGCCATGGTATACCACGGGTATAACAAAACATGTATTTGTACATTTATTTGCCAATATACCACAGCTAAGGGCTGTATCCAGGCACTCCGTGTTGCATCGTGCATATGGTATATTGGCCATATGCCACACCCACTCAGACCTTATGCTTAATTATATATTATTGTATTATATTAATTCACACTGATGTCACCTCTATCAAAACAGCTGGTATCATCTGAAAGGTATTTACACATATAAGCTTTTGTGTACACTGTACATTGTCGTGGTAATTTCCTGTATTACTAAACATTGAGAGAGCAAACCACACACAAGTCAGAGTTATTTTAAAAAGTCCATCTTTAATCATATGAGCTTCACCATAGCCCTGTGACTCTCAGATCAATTCATTGTCTATAAATGAATTCTCTGAGAGTGTTTACAAAATGGCAACTGAGATCTTTTATAGCAAAGATCCACCCCCTAGTCGACATGACAAACCACAGATAATAGGAACTTCACAAAGTTTTACTTGAAAGAGGAGTACCCCATAGCCAGAAAACATTAGCTATGAATTATCGTTCACTTTGGTCTCCTAAACGATGTTCTTATCTCGTTCTTGGTACAACATAGTACCAAACCATTACCTCATCCAATGGCATATATCAATTGTCAGTTCTAGATACTCCCATCTCAAATACACCCCCTCCTGGACAAGATCAGAAAAGACAGTGAGCCTCTAGGTCATATACTAGGTCAAGATAAGGGCAACCTCAGAGGGGACATACAATAGTTACAGACACATTCCCATAAGAAGACAAGCCTCCATTTTGTCCTCCTCCCCTTCTAATATGCTTCATAGCATCACATGGTTTAACAGATACATTGACATATGAAGACAAGCCTGACCTCTCCCCTCTCTGGGCCCCTAGTGACTAAGCCCTAGCAGAGAAGGGATAACTGCAAACTGCCAACAGTATTATCCAAAAGAAAACATCCTAATGACAAATATCTCACATAAGCATTATTATGTAAGTCGCTCTGGATAAGAGCGTCTGCTAAATGACTTAAATGTAAATGTAAATGTAAATAAAACATCTTATTTATCAATGTTCCCTAACTAATTCTGATTCTGCTACCACAACATACATGTATGAACCTCCACTGAGGTCACCTCTTTGTAAAGTTAGTATAGAAAACAGCATGTTTCATCTGACTACACAGTGACATTACACATGAAAACACATAATGAGAGTGGATTTGAAATACTGCAGCTTTGACGTTCCAACAATACCGCTACAGTACTTTAGTCATTCATACTGTGAATAGACCTATTGAGTGTGTTCACTCTCTGTAGTGTGCTTCATTCAGATGACAAGGGTGCAAGTATGTGTGTGTGTGTGTGCGTGTGTGCATGTGTGTGTGCGTGCGTGCGTGCGTGCGTGCGTGCGTGTGTGTGGTTGTGTATGTGTGTGTGTGTGTGTGAGTGAGGGAATGAACAGTTCTGTATGTACAAGGTGATTTGTCCTCTGATCATCTCGCCTCATGAAGAGTGACAGACACACATGTGAATTATACTAACAAGGCAATCAGCAGATGGCCTTTAAAATGCTACTTGGACAACGGCAGAAACAAGCAAAAATGACCCCAGCCATTATCACGTTGGCTGCTGTACTTTTTTTTTTAACGAGGCAAATCAGTTAAGAACAAATTCTTATTTACAATGACGGCCTACATCGCCCAAACCCAGACGATGCTGGGCCAATTGTGCGCCGCCTTATGGGACTCCCAATTACATCCGGTTGGGATACAGCCTGGAAACAAACCAGGGTGTCTGTAGTGACGCCTCAAGCACTGAGGTGCAGTGCTTTAGACCGCTGCGCCACTCGGGAGCCCCTCAGTCCATCTACAAAAGGTGGGTAATAAGTAAAGTCCAGTGTGCGATCGAGATAAGATGAACAACCACCGATATAAACTAAAAGTTATTACATTTATAGGACTGTGTTGATGGAATTTTGGTTGCATTTTAATGTAGGCCTATAGGGAAGATAGGCTATGTTGAGATATTCATATTAAAACATATCTTTTTGTTAGTTTGTTCCTAACTTGTTTGATAAGATCAGTACAGATTTTCTCAGGGGAACCCACATGGGGCCCCAACCCGAAGTTAGGGAACCACTGTACCACAGGAGGTTGGTGGCAACTTAATTCGGGAGGATGTGCTAATGGCTTGAGAGGAATAATGGGATTGCCTTATGTCCGGCATCTCGCAAACACTCTCAGCAGCGCCTCTAATTGCCTACTTAGCTTGGTTATTTCAAAGACTCGGTAGGACTCATTTTGTCTTCATTTCAAGTAGACAGATAGGACATAACTCCCATTTTGGAATAAACTATGAGGATAAAAGGGAACCAATTTCATCCCAAGACCTTACTCTTTCTAATCATGTTGAAAATACTCTCATAAGATAGCCTGTAGGCCTACCGGTGTTGTGAAATACACACCAGAAAAAAGTGTCACACACAGCTCCGGTCTCCCCTAATCTGATACGCGCTGTTACCTACAACATTTTTCTGAGAAATGAAATAATGATATAACCTGCATTTGATGAAATTCAATACTGCATGTGGTTACTGTTACGTGGGCACCATTGGGAACGCCCGGTTCTCTATGATGATTGGCTCGTGTTTTGCTAGTGTCAAAGGAGGTCAACCAGACGATCAGATTCTCTGGGAGAATTTCAGTCAACGCAATCTCAACATGCTCCCGACATGCTCTATATTCAATTGACATAAGTGACGGTACGGAACTCTTCCGAGTCAGCTAGAAGTACACTGAACTAAAATAGAAACGCAACATGCAACAATTTCAACGATTTTACTGAGTTACAGTTCATGTAAGGAAATCGTTCAATTGAACACTGGGGAGCCAGGCCCAGCCAATCATAATGACCCCCCCCCCCCCCCCCCCCCAAAAAAAGCACTTTATTACAGACAGAAATACTCCTCAGTTTCATCAGCTGTCCGGGTGGCTGATCCTGCAGGTGAAGAAGCCGGATGTGAAGGTCCTGGGCTGGCATGGTTACATGTGGTCTGCTGTTGTGAGGCCGGTTTGACATACTTCCAAATTCTCTACGTTGGATACTTCCAAATTACGTTGGATGCGGCTTATGGT
>NW_027039967.1:10000-57500 GCF_034236695.1 Oncorhynchus nerka
AACAAATGTTAAGTGTTACAGAGTAGACCTACTTCACTCGAATCTTAACCCTGCTAGAACTGTACTTTGCAGAGAACAGACTGTACTTTGTTGCTATCTGCTTGCTCCTCTTCCTTTCCTCTCCTTTGTCCTCTTCCTGTCCTCTCCTTTGTCCTCTTCCTGTCCTCTCCTCTGTCCTCTTCCTGTCCTCTCCTCTGTCCTCTCCTCTGTCCTCTTCCTGCCAACTCCTCTGTCTTCTTCCTGTCCTCCTCTCTTCTCTTCCTGTCCTCTCCTCCATCCTCTTCCTGTCCTCTCCTCTCTTCTCTTCCTGTCCTCTCCTCTGTCCTCTTCCTGTCCTCTCCTCTCTTCTCTTCCTGTCCTCTCCTCTGTCCTCTTCCTGTCTTCTCCTCTCTTCTCTTCCTGTCCTCTGCTCTCTTCTCTTCCTGTCCTCTCCTCCGTCCTCTTCCTGTCCTCTCCTCTCTTCTCTTCCTGTCCTCTCCTCCGTCCTCTTCCTGTCCTCTCCTCTCTTCTCTTCCTGTCCTCTGCTCTCTTCTCTTCCTGTCCTCTCCTCCGTCCTCTTCCTGTCCTCTCCTCTCTTCTCTTCCTGTCCTCTCCTCTCTTCTCTTCCTGTCCTCTCTTCCGTCCTCTTCCTGTCCTCTCCTCTCTTCTCTTCCTGTCCTCTCCTCTGTCCTCTTCCTGTCCTCTCCTCTCTTCTATTCCTGTCCTCTCCTCTGTCCTCTTCCTGTCCTCTCCTCTGTTCTCTTCCTGTCCTCTCCTCAGGCGGTTGACTCTCGGAAGGGAATACTGTAGGATTTTGTCAAATGTCTTTCTCTCCATCTCCTGCTTTCCTTCCCTCACTCTCTGTCTTTATCTCCATCTCCTGCTTTCTTTCCCTCACTCTCTCTTTCTCTCCATCTCCCTCCCTCCCCTCACTCTCTGTCTTTCTCTTCTCTGACATTTTGACAGCTTCAGAAACCGGTTATAGTGTGTTTCCCTCGCAGAGGCTTGCGGCTGCATTTGGGGTTGTTAGCGAAGGGGGTGCATTCACTATTCTCTGTCTCAGGAGCGTTGCGTGGTGATGGGAGCTGCATTCATGAAGAGCATGTCTGGGTTTGATGCTCAGAGATGCTGAAGTGTCAGAGTCGCTGGGGGAGAGGGAAATCAGTTTATAGCCTAGAGGAAGAGAAGAGTTCGGAGGATAGGGCGAGGACACACATACACACACACACACACACACACAGGCACTGCGTAAACAGGGATGACTAGCACCATGACGACCGTCATGAGTGCATTATTCAGCACCATGACAACTATGCTTAGATCACTTCTTTACAACTCGCTTAGAACTCTGATGTCATCTAATCATATTCATGATCTTGTAACACTGTATACCCCATGACACTAGCCCGCTAATATAGTGGGATCACTGGGGTTTTGGTCTTTCCTGAGGCATTGCAGCAGAATACAACTCCTTTCCAATATGTTTCACCCACAAATGTATGCATGAAGCTAGAGTCCATATCCTCGTGTTACAACTCAATTGTCGCCGCTCCAGCTCACGTGAGCTGTCACGTACGGCCATGTTGTTATTATTATTCATTACGGTATCCAGGCCTCTCCAGTGGGTTAGTATAGTGGAGCGTTGCTGCAGGGTTAGGGGGGCTGTGTACCGGTTTATATACGAGGTTCATGGACGTGGGGGTTGAGGAGGAGGTTTCTCCCATGGGGTTCTCCTGTATAGTATGCCGTCCCGGGCTCCCTGGCTCATTTGTAGTGCAGGAGGAGCAGGAGAGGAAGAGCAGCAGGAGATGCGACTGAAGATGCAACTGAAGAGAGGCCCATTTTATATGCAGATTGTTTAGCTGGTTTTGTGGCTACTGACCTTAATAAAACAGTGTTATTACTGTTCTCCATCTAGACTCTCATCTCCTTCTTTCTCTTTCTTTCCCTCTTTAACCTCACTGACTTGTTCTATTGACTTGTTCTTTCCCTCTTTAACCTCACTGACTTGTTCTATTGACTTGTTCTTTCCCTCTTTAACCTCACTGACTTGTTCTTTCCCTCTTTAACCTCACTGACTTGTTCTTTCCCTCTTTAACCTCACTGACTTGTTCTTTCCCTCTTTAACCTCACTGACTTGTTCTTTCCCTCTTTAACCTCACTGACTTGTTCTTTCCCTCTTTAACCTCACTGACTTGTTCTTTCCCTCTTTAACCTCACTGACTTGTTCTTTCCCTCTTTAACCTCACTGACTTGTTATTTTCCTCTTTGGCGTCACTGACTTGTTCTATTGACTTGTTCTTTCCCTCTTTAACCTCACTGACTTGTTCTACTGACTTGTTATTTCCCTCTTTAACATCGCTGACTTGTTCTATTGACTTGTTCTATTGACTTGTTCTTTCCCTCTTTAACCTCACTGACTTGTTCGTTCCCTCTTTAACCTCACTGACTTGTTCTACTGACTTGTTATTTCCCTCTTTAACATCGCTGACTTGTTCTATTGACTTGTTCTATTGACTTGTTCTTTCCCTCTTTAACCTCACTGACTTGTTCTTTCCCTCTTTAACCTCACTGACTTGTTCTACTGACTTGTTCGTTCCCTCTTTAACCTCACTAACTTGTTCGTTCCCGCTTTAACCTCACTAACTTGTTCATTCCCTCTTTAACCTCACTGACTTGTTCTTTCCCTCTTTAACCTCACTGACTTGTTCTTTCCCTCTTTAACCTCACTAACTTGTTCGTTCCCTCTTTAACCTCACTAACTTGTTCATTCCCTCTTTAACCTCACTGACTTGTTCTTTTCCTCTTTAACCTCACTGACTTGTCATTCCCCTCTTTAACCTCACTGACTTGTTCTTCCCTCTTTAACCTCACTGACTTGTTCTTTCCCTCTTTAACCTCACTGACTTGTTCTTTCCCTCTTTAACCTCACTGACTTGTTCTACTGACTTGTTCGTTCCCTCTTTAACCTCACTAACTTGTTCATTCCCTCTTTAACCTCACTGACTTGTTCATTCCCTCTTTAACCTCACTGACTTGTTCTTTCCCTCTTTAACCTCACTAACTTGATTGTTCCCTCTTTAACCTCACTAACTTGTTCATTCCCTCTTTAACCTCACTGACTTGTTCTTTTCCTCTTTAACCTCACTGACTTGTCATTCCCCTCTTTAACCTCACTGACTTGTTCTTTCCCTCTTTAACCTCACTAACTTGTTCTTTCCCTCTTTAACCTCACTGACTTGTTCTTTCCCTCTTTAACCTCACTGACTTGTTCTTTCCTCTTTAACCTCACTGACTTGTTCTTTCCCTCTTTAACCTCACTGACTTGTTCTTTTCCTCTTTAACCTCACTGACTTGTTCTTTCCTCTTTAACCTCACTGACTTGTTCTTTTCCTCTTTAACCTCACTGACTTGTTCGTTCCTCTTTAACCTCACTGACTTGTTCTTTCCCTCTTTAACCTCACTGACTTGTTCTTTTCCTCTTTAACCTCACTGACTTGTTCGTTCCTCTTTAACCTCACTGACTTGTTCTTCCCCTCTTTAACCTCACTGACTTGTTCTATTGACTTGTTCTTTCCTCTTTAACCTCACTGACTTGTTCTTTTCCTCTTTAACCTCACTGACTTGTTCTTTCCCTCTTTAACCTCACTGACTTGTTCTTTCCCTCTTTAACCTCACTGACTTGTTATTTTCCTCTTTAACCTCACTGACTTGTTCTTTCCCTCTTTAACCTCACTGACTTGTTCTTTCCTCTTTAACCTCACTGACTTGTTCTTTCCCTCTTTAACCTCACTGACTTGTTCTTTCCCTCTTTAACCTCACTGACTTGTTCTTTTCCTCTTTAACCTCACTGACTTGTTCTTTCCTCTTTAACCTCACTGACTTGTTCTTTCCTCTTTAACCTCACTGACTTGTTCTTTCCCTCTTTAACCTCACTGACTTGTTCTTTCCCTCTTTAACCTCACTGACTTGTTCTTTCCCTCTTTAACCTCACTGACTTGTTCTTTCCCTCTTTAACCTCACTGACTTGTTCTTTCCCTCTTTAACCTCACTGACTTGTTCTTTCCCTCTTTAACCTCACTGACTTGTTCTTTCCCTCTTTAACCTCACTGACTTGTTCTTTTCCTCTTTAACCTCACTGACTTGTTCTTTCCCTCTTTAACCTCACTGACTTGTTCTTTCCCTCTTTAACCTCACTGACTTGTTCTTTTCCTCTTTAACCTCACTGACTTGTTCTTTCCCTCTTTAACCTCACTGACTTGTTCTTTCCCTCTTTAACCTCACTGACTTGTTCTTTCCCTCTTTAACCTCACTGACTTGTTCTTTCCCTCTTTAACCTCACTGACTTGTTCTTTCCCTCTTTAACCTCACTGACTTGTTCTTTCCCTCTTTAACCTCACTGACTTGTTCTTTCCCTCTTTAACCTCACTGACTTGTTCTTTCCCTCTTTAACCTCACTGACTTGTTCTTTCCTCTTTAACCTCACTGACTTGTTCTTTCCCTCTTTAACCTCACTGACTTGTTCTTTCCCTCTTTAACCTCACTGACTTGTTCTTTCCCTCTTTAACCTCACTGACTTGTTCTTTCCCTCTTTAACCTCACTGACTTGTTCTTTTCCTCTTTAACCTCACTGACTTGTTCTTTCCCTCTTTAACCTCACTGACTTGTTCTTTCCCTCTTTAACCTCACTGACTTGTTCTTTCCTCTTTAACCTCACTGACTTGTTCTTTCCTCTTTAACCTCACTGACTTGTTCTTTCCCTCTTTAACCTCACTGACTTGTTCTTTCCCTCTTTAACCTCACTGACTTGTTCTTTCCTCTTTAACCTCACTGACTTGTTCTTTTCCTCTTTAACCTCACTGACTTGTTCTTTCCCTCTTTAACCTCACTGACTTGTTCTTTCCCTCTTTAACCTCACTGACTTGTTCTTTCCCTCTTTAACCTCACTGACTTGTTCTTTCCCTCTTTAACCTCACTGACTTGTTCTTTTCCTCTTTAACCTCACTGACTTGTTCTTTCCCTCTTTAACCTCACTGACTTGTTCGTTCCCTCTTTAACCTCACTGACTTGTTCTACTGACTTGTTATTTCCCTCTTTAACATCGCTGACTTGTTCTATTGACTTGTTCTATTGACTTGTTCTTTCCCTCTTTAACCTCACTGACTTGTTCTTTCCCTCTTTAACCTCACTGACTTGTTCTACTGACTTGTTCGTTCCCTCTTTAACCTCACTAACTTGTTCGTTCCCGCTTTAACCTCACTAACTTGTTCATTCCCTCTTTAACCTCACTGACTTGTTCTTTCCCTCTTTAACCTCACTGACTTGTTCTTTCCCTCTTTAACCTCACTAACTTGTTCGTTCCCTCTTTAACCTCACTAACTTGTTCATTCCCTCTTTAACCTCACTGACTTGTTCTTTTCCTCTTTAACCTCACTGACTTGTCATTCCCCTCTTTAACCTCACTGACTTGTTCTTCCCTCTTTAACCTCACTGACTTGTTCTTTCCCTCTTTAACCTCACTGACTTGTTCTTTCCCTCTTTAACCTCACTGACTTGTTCTACTGACTTGTTCGTTCCCTCTTTAACCTCACTAACTTGTTCATTCCCTCTTTAACCTCACTGACTTGTTCATTCCCTCTTTAACCTCACTGACTTGTTCTTTCCCTCTTTAACCTCACTAACTTGATTGTTCCCTCTTTAACCTCACTAACTTGTTCATTCCCTCTTTAACCTCACTGACTTGTTCTTTTCCTCTTTAACCTCACTGACTTGTCATTCCCCTCTTTAACCTCACTGACTTGTTCTTTCCCTCTTTAACCTCACTAACTTGTTCTTTCCCTCTTTAACCTCACTGACTTGTTCTTTCCCTCTTTAACCTCACTGACTTGTTCTTTCCCTCTTTAACCTCACTGACTTGTTCTTTCCCTCTTTAACCTCACTGACTTGTTCTTTTCCTCTTTAACCTCACTGACTTGTTCTTTCCCTCTTTAACCTCACTGACTTGTTCTTTTCCTCTTTAACCTCACTGACTTGTTCGTTCCCTCTTTAACCTCACTGACTTGTTCTTTCCCTCTTTAACCTCACTGACTTGTTCTTTTCCTCTTTAACCTCACTGACTTGTTCGTTCCCTCTTTAACCTCACTGACTTGTTCTTCCCCTCTTTAACCTCACTGACTTGTTCTATTGACTTGTTCTTTCCCTCTTTAACCTCACTGACTTGTTCTTTTCCTCTTTAACCTCACTGACTTGTTCTTTCCCTCTTTAACCTCACTGACTTGTTCTTTCCCTCTTTAACCTCACTGACTTGTTATTTTCCTCTTTAACCTCACTGACTTGTTCTTTCCCTCTTTAACCTCACTGACTTGTTCTTTCCCTCTTTAACCTCACTGACTTGTTCTTTCCCTCTTTAACCTCACTGACTTGTTCTTTCCCTCTTTAACCTCACTGACTTGTTCTTTTCCTCTTTAACCTCACTGACTTGTTCTTTCCCTCTTTAACCTCACTGACTTGTTCTTTCCCTCTTTAACCTCACTGACTTGTTCTTTCCCTCTTTAACCTCACTGACTTGTTCTTTCCCTCTTTAACCTCACTGACTTGTTCTTTCCCTCTTTAACCTCACTGACTTGTTCTTTCCCTCTTTAACCTCACTGACTTGTTCTTTCCCTCTTTAACCTCACTGACTTGTTCTTTCCCTCTTTAACCTCACTGACTTGTTCTTTCCCTCTTTAACCTCACTGACTTGTTCTTTCCTCTTTAACCTCACTGACTTGTTCTTTTCCTCTTTAACCTCACTGACTTGTTCTTTCCCTCTTTAACCTCACTGACTTGTTCTTTCCCTCTTTAACCTCACTGACTTGTTCTTTTCCTCTTTAACCTCACTGACTTGTTCTTTCCCTCTTTAACCTCACTGACTTGTTCTTTCCCTCTTTAACCTCACTGACTTGTTCTTTCCCTCTTTAACCTCACTGACTTGTTCTTTCCCTCTTTAACCTCACTGACTTGTTCTTTCCTCTTTAACCTCACTGACTTGTTCTTTCCTCTTTAACCTCACTGACTTGTTCTTTCCCTCTTTAACCTCACTGACTTGTTCTTTCCCTCTTTAACCTCACTGACTTGTTCTTTCCCTCTTTAACCTCACTGACTTGTTCTTTCCCTCTTTAACCTCACTGACTTGTTCTTTCCCTCTTTAACCTCACTGACTTGTTCTTTCCCTCTTTAACCTCACTGACTTGTTCTTTTCCTCTTTAACCTCACTGACTTGTTCTTTCCCTCTTTAACCTCACTGACTTGTTCTTTCCCTCTTTAACCTCACTGACTTGTTCTTTCCTCTTTAACCTCACTGACTTGTTCTTTCCCTCTTTAACCTCACTGACTTGTTCTTTCCCTCTTTAACCTCACTGACTTGTTCTTTCCCTCTTTAACCTCACTGACTTGTTCTTTCCCTCTTTAACCTCACTGACTTGTTCTTTCCTCTTTAACCTCACTGACTTGTTCTTTCCCTCTTTAACCTCACTGACTTGTTCTTTCCCTCTTTAACCTCACTGACTTGTTCTTTCCCTCTTTAACCTCACTGACTTGTTCTTTCCCTCTTTAACCTCACTGACTTGTTCTTTTCCTCTTTAACCTCACTGACTTGTTCTTTCCCTCTTTAACCTCACTGACTTGTTCTTTCCCTCTTTAACCTCACTGACTTGTTCTTTCCCTCTTTAACCTCACTGACTTGTTCTTTCCCTCTTTAACCTCACTGACTTGTTCTTTCCCTCTTTAACCTCACTGACTTGTTCTTTCCCTCTTTAACCTCACTGACTTGTTCTTTCCCTCTTTAACCTCACTGACTTGTTCTTTCCCTCTTTAACCTCACTGACTTGTATTTTCCCTCTTGTTATTTAGCTCTTTCTCCTCTTCCTCTCCGACTCAGCATTGTCAGTCTCTGTCCTCTTTCCATTCCTCCTGCTATTACTTTGATCTCTTTCTCTCCCATTCTCCTTCTCTTCTCCTTAATGTGTGTGTGTGTGTTAAATCGGGTTCCCAGGGAGTGCAAGGAGAGCTAGGAGTGGTCCTTATGATGGCATAAATAGGAAGATTCAGAGCTTGCCCCTGGGAGAGTAAATCTCAGTTAGTTCACGCCACCCACCACACCTTACTGTACTGTAGCACCGCAACACTATGATACGCTAGCACCAGGCAGGAGATCTTGTGTGTAAATCTTAGAAATATGGGCCATCCTACCAACTAGTGGAGCACACTATCCTACACAATCACTGCAGCTATGCAATAGATCATTGGAGCGGACATTGAAAATGTTCAGCTTAACCATGTGGCGTTCCACTTCTAGTCATTAGACTATATTATATTATTGACTGTAGAAAATGAGGTGTGTGAAATTCTCCTTTAGTGTTCACTCATATCACTGCGTGCTCAGCAGGAGAGGAAGAGAAGATGCTTTGATAGAGGTATACAGTACATCCAGCATGTGGACTATCATCAAGAGACTGGTTTTCCACCTACTGCACATTCACACCTGCTGGGTACTGTATGCAATGTCTATCCTACAATTGACAGCACAAACAGAGTGTCTGGCTGACTGCGTGACTGGAGTCTACCTGTCTGACTGAGCTCAACACATTGGTGAATGACATTATTCCGAAGCCATTGCAAAGGTACTACACTAGGTAAAGTAAATTCTAGCTTGCCCATGTGTCTCTCTATATATATCTCCCCCTCTCCCTCGCTCTCTGCCATGAATGTGTGGGCATACAGAGAGATAATCCAGGACCAGGAACTGGAGATGCTCTGATACCAGCACATCATTTAAAACAGACCCTACCACACATCAAAGCTAACCTCTCCAGCCCGCTTATAGTGTTTGATTGGAGGATCTTTCATGGGTGCCGGCGAATCGCATCAGGCCGTTGTAGAGAGCAAGGAGGGGTTCAGTTAAGCAGACAGACGTTAATCCGGGGCTGGTGGATGTGGGTCGTCTTTAAATCCCTCTCTTCCGATGCTTGAGGGCTAATTTCCACAAAAGGGTGACAGGGTTAGGGCAAGAGGATTTATTGGGGAATGTGTGTGTTTATTAAGACTCTCAGGGTATCCCCATAGCATCCCCTTCTCTCCTCTGTTTCTACCCTGTGTTTAATAAGACTGTCAGGGTATCTCCATAGCATCCACTCATCTCCTCTGTTTCTACCCTGTGTTTAATAAGACTGTCAGGGTATCTCCATAGCATCCCCTTCTCTCCTCTGTTTCTACCCTGTGTTTAATAAGACTGTCAGGGTATCTCCATAGCAACCCCTTCTCTCCTCTGTTTCTACCCTGTGTTTAATAAGACTCTCAGGGTATCTCCATAGCATCCCTTTATCTTCTCTGTTTCTACCCTGTGTCTAATAAGACTCTCAGGGTATCTCCATAGCATCCCCTTCTCTCCTCTGTTTCTACCCTGTGTTTAATAAGACTCTCAGGGTATCTCCATAGCATCCCTTTATCTTCTCTGTTTCTACCCTGTGTTTAATAAGACTCTCAGGGTATCTCCATAGCATCCCCTTCTCTCCTCTGTTTCTACCCTGTGTTTAATAAGACTCTCAGGGTATCTCCATAGCATCCCCTTCTCTCCTCTGTTTCTACCCTGTGTTTAATAAGACTCTCATGGTATCTCCATAGCATCCCCTTCTCTTCTCTGTTTCTACCCTGTGTTTAATAAGACTGTCAGGGTATCTCCATAGCAACCCCTTCTCTCCTCTGTTTCTACCCTGTGTTTAATAAGACACTCAGGGTATCTCCATAGCATCGCGTTATCTTCTCTGTTTCTACCCTGTGTCTAATAAGACTCTCAGGGTATCTCCATAGCATCCCCTTCTCTCCTCTGTTTCTACCCTGTGTTTAATAAGACTCTCAGGGTATCTCCATAGCATCCCTTTATCTTCTCTGTTTCTACCCTGTGTTTAATAAGACCCTCAGGGTATCTCCATAGCACCCCCTTCTCTCCTATGTTTCTACCCTGTGTTTAATAAGACTCTCAGGGTATCTCCATAGCATCCCCTTCTCTCCTCTGTTTCTACCCTGTGTTTAATAAGACTCTCAGGGTATCTCCATAGCATCCCATTCTCTCCTCTGTTTCTACCCTGTGTTTAATAAGACTCTCAGGGTATCACCATAGCATCCCCTCATCTCCTCTGTTTCTAACCTATGTCTAAGAAGACTCTCAGGGTATCTCCATAGCATCCCTTTATCTTCTCTGTTTCTACCCTGTGTTTAATAAGACTCTCATGGTATCTCCATAGCATCCCCTTCTCACCTCTGTTTCTACCCTGTGTTTAATAAGACTGTCAGGGTATCTCCATAGCATCCCCTTCTCTCATCTGTTTCTACCCTGTGTTTAATAAGACTCTCAGGGTATCTCCATAGCACCCCCTTCTCTCCTCTGTTTCTACCCTGTGTTTAATAAGACTCTCAGGGTATCTCCATAGCATCCCTTTATCTTCTCTGTTTCTACCCTGTGTTTAATAAGACTCTCAGGGTATCTCCATAGCATCCCCTTCTCTCCTCTGTTTCTACCCTGTGTTTAATAAGACTCTCAGGGTATCTCCATAGCATCCCCTTCTCTCCTCTGTTTCTACCCTGTGTTTAATAAGACTCTCAGGGTATCTCCATAGCATCCCCTTCTCTCCTCTGTTTCTACCCTGTGTTTAATAAGACTCTCAGGGTATCACCATAGCATCCCCTCATCTCCTCTGTTTCTACCCTATGTCTAAGAAGACTCTCAGGGTATCTCCATAGCATCCCTTTATCTTCTCTGTTTCTACCCTGTGTTTAATAAGACTCTCATGGTATCTCCATAGCATCCCCTTCTCGCCTCTGTTTCTACCCTGTGTTTAATAAGACTGTCAGGGTATCTCCATAGCATCCCCTTCTCTCATCTGTTTCTACCCTGTGTTTAATAAGACTCTCAGGGTATCTCCATAGCACCCCCATCTCTCCTCTGTTTCTACCCTGTGTTTAATAAGACTCTCAGGGTATCTCCATAGCACCCCCTTCTCTCCTCTGTTTCTACCCTGTGTTTAATAAGACTCTCAGGGTATCTCCATAGCATCCACTCATCTCCTCTGTTTCTACCCTGTGTGTAATAAGACTGTCAGGGTATCTCCATAGCATCCCCTTCTCTCCTCTGTTTCTACCCTGTGTTTAATAAGACTGTCAGGGTATCTCCATAGCCTCCCCTCCTCTGTTTCTACCCTGTGTTTCATAGGACTCTCTCAGGTTATCCCCATAGCATCCCCTTTTCTCATCTGTTTCTACCCTGTGTTTAATAAGACTGTCAGGGTATCTCCATAGCATCCACTCATCTCCTCTGTTTCTACCCTGTGTTTCATAGGACTCTCAGGTTATCCCCATAGCATCCCCCCCTCTCCTCTGTTTCTACCCTGTGTTTAATACAACTCTCAGGGTATCCCCATAGCCTCCTCTCCTCTGTTTCTACCCTGTGTTTCATGGGACTCTCTCAGGTTATCCCCATAGCATCCCCTCCTCTCCTCTGTTTCTACCCTGTTCTAATACGACTCTCAGTGTGTCCCCATAGCATCCCCTCCTCTGTTTTCTACTCTGTCAGTACTCTACCTCTCTGTCTCTGGTCTCTCTCTGGTTCTGTCTGGTTGAGTCAGGTCGTATCGTTCACAGACAGTTAAACACGTCATACACTCTGGCTATTAACCTGGGATCCATATACATGAGAGATTAAGAGAATCGTTCAAGCGTCTGCTATTTTCATTTTATCTATGCTTTCTCTTCTATCTCGCTAACCCCTTGGGTGGAGTACCTCACACACACACACACACACACACACACACACACACACACACACACACACACACACACACACACATACACACACAGTTCCTCCTGAGAGACATTACAATGGTTCACCCAAGTACCATAATAAAATAGGCAGTTAAGCCATCGTGACAATGAGAGAACTCAGAAATGATGATGATGAGAGGAAAGAAAGAGAGTCAAATGAAGACAGTCAAAAGATAGAAACATTTCTGTCATGTGACACGGTCTATGACACACGTGTATGAAGTTTTCTCGATGAGACTGCGATGGTCACAAGTGGAATGAATTGGATTATTCCTTTGTCTTGGCAGATAGAGACAGTGAGATGTCTTGCTCCCAGACAAATTAAACAAATTCTTTGCTCGCTTTGAGGACAATACAGTACCACTGACACGGCCCGCTACCAAAGCCTGTGGGCTCTCCTTCTCCGTGGCCAACGTGTAAAACATTCAAATGTTAACCCTTGCAAGGCTGCCAGCCCAGACGGCATCCCTAGCCGCGTCCTCAGAGCATGTGCAGACCAGCTGGCTGGTGTGTTTACGGACATATTCAATCAATCCCTATCCCAGTCTGCTGTTACCACATGCTTCAAGAGGGCCACCATTGTTCCTGTACCCAAGAAAGCTAAGGTAACTGAACTAAATGACTATCGCCCGTAGCACTCAATTCTGTTATCATGAAGTGCTTTGAGAGACTAGTCAAGGATCATATCACCTCCACCCTACCTGATACCCTAGACCCACTCCAATTTGCTTACCGCCCCAATAGGTCCACAGACAACGCAATCGCCATCACACTGCACATTGCCCTATCCCATCTGGACAAGAGGAATACCTATGTAAGAATGCTGTTCATTGACTACAGGTCAGCATTTAACACCACTGTACCCTCCAAACTCGTCATTAAGCTCAAGACCCTGTGTCTCGACCCCGTCCTGTGCAACTGGGTCCTGGACTTTCTGACGGGCTGTCCCCAGGTGGGGAAGGTAGGAAACAACATCTCCACCCCGCTGATCCTCAACACTGGGGGCCCACAAGGGTGCGTTCTCAGCCCTCTCCTGTGCTCCCTGTTCACCCATGACTGTGTGGCCATGCACTCCTCCAACTTAAACATCAAGTTTGCAGATGACACTACAGTGGTAGGCAACAACGACGAGACGGCCTACAGGGAGGAGGTGAGGGCTCTCAGAGTGTGGTGTCAGGAAAATAACCTCACACTCAACGTCATCAAAACAAAGGAGATGATTGTGGACTTCAGGAAACAGCAGAGGGTGCACCCCCCTATCCACATCGACTGGACAGCAGTGGAGAAGGTGTAAAGTTTTATGTTCCTCGTCGTACACATCACGGACAAACTGAAATGGTCCACCCACACAGACAGCATGGTGAAAAAGGAGCAACAGCGCCTCTTCAACCTCAGGAGGCTGAAGTAATTTGGCTTGTCACCTAATACACTCACAAACTTTTACAGATGCACAATCGAGAGCATCCTGTAAGGCTGTATCACCACCTGGTACGGCAACTGCTCTGCCCACAACCGCAAGACTCTCCAGAGGGTAGTGCGGTCTGCACAACGCATCACCAGGGGCAAATTACCTGCCCTCAAGGACACCTACAGCACCCGATGTCACAGGAAGGCCAAAAGGATTATTAAGGACAAAAACCACTGCCTGTTCACCCTGGTAACATCCAGAAGGCGAGGTCAGTACAGGTGCATCAAAGCTGGGACCAAGAGACTGAAAAACAGCTTCTATCTCAAGGCCATCAGACTGTTAAACTAACATAGAGAGGCTGCTGTGAACATACAGACTCAAATCTCTGGCCACTTTAATAAATGGATTTAATAAAGGGATCACTAGTCACTTTAAATAACGCCACTTTAATAATGTTTACATGTCCTACATTACTGCATCTTGCCTATGCCGCACGGCCATCGCTCATTCATATATTTTTATGTACATATTCTTATTCATTCCTTTACATTTGCGTGTATAAAGTACTCATAGTGAATTTGTTAGATTACTTGTTAGATGTTACTGCACTGTCGGAACTAGAAGCACAAGCATTTCGCTACACTCGCAATAACATCTGCTAACCATGTGTATGTGACCAATAAAATTTGATTTGATTTGAGAGGAGAGAAAGAACGAGGGAGCGTAGTGACATCACCCTGTCCATCCCAAGGGAGAATCGGACTAACGAAGTGTCTGAGCGTCCGAGCGCCGTACGAATGGCAGATTTAAAAGAGAGATGGAGAGAGAGCTCATTTCTCTTCCCTCTACCTCCATGCCCCACAGTCAGATCTATTTTATCTGTGTGTCCCAGAACAATGAGGAGTTTTCTAATCAAGCTATAAGCTCTGTTGTGGAAGTTAGAGAGCACACACACACATACAATCAGATTCTTACTCACACAATGTAAAACTCTGCATAGCCGCCTTGACACTGACTCCTCCTCTTCTGTCTTGTCCTCTCTAGACTCAGGCTGTTGAAACCTCTACAGATCAGTGTCCCCCCCTCACAGGACAGTTGAGCTAACGTAGGCTAATGTTATTAGCATGAGATTGTATGTAACAAGAACATTTCCCAGGACATAGACATATCTGTTATGGGCAGAAAGCTTAAATTCTTGTTAATCTAACTGCACTGTCCAATTTACAGTAGCTATTACAGTGAAGTAATACCATGCTATTGCTTGAGGAGAGTGCAAAATTATGAATTTGAAAATGCATTAATAAACCAGTTAGACACATTCGGCAGTCTTGATACAATATTTTGAGCAGACATGAAATGGTTCATTGGATCAGTCTTAAACATTGCACATTTGGGACAAAGAAGCTTTTCACTACCACAAAAGGAAAACATCTCCCAGCTATGTAGAGAATCACTGTCGAGGTGCACTGCTACTTACTGCTCACCCAATTACAGGCAATTTTCTCCTCTGAAATAGCAGTTTGTCTAAATGTACATTCTTTTCACTTGATTGTGTTGTGTTGATTTGTGGGAGAGCGTCTCGCCTAAGCTCTCCGGGATAAAGATAGAGTGCTCAATCTAAGAGACGTCGAGAAAAGATTAACATTTCTTCTGCAGATGAAAATCTCTTTGGAGAGGAGAGGAGGTGGGTATTTGTTTGTGTGCCTGTGTGTATGTGTTGGTGTGCGCGTGCTCTAGTCACAGCTGATTATTCAAAATTGCACCAAAGTAGCTCTATTGTCTTCCAGTAACTATATTATACGTAGGGTTGCACATTTTGGGGGATATTCAGAGGTGGAAACTTTCCGTGGGAATTAACAGGAAAATATGGGAATTAACATAAATATATGCAAATTAAGATTAATACCCTTTAAATGTAGATGATTTTTGCATTGTATATATTTACCATATCATATGGAGACAAAAACATAAACATGTTTACCTCATCATAAGTAGATATAATTGCAAATTATTAAATCTATCCAATAGAAAAAAAATAAGAAAAAAAATGTTAAGAATTGAACTTCAATTAAATGAGTTGACTCTTCACATGATGATTTCACTGAAAAACTAAGAAAGGGAATATTGAATGATCCCCAATGATCCATCGCATCTCCCAAAATCGTTTTCAACATTTAAAAAAATGATAGTCTAGAAACTAAAGCTTTAGTTGTCTTCCCCCATCTTATCAATGTCCACCTCTTGAACATCAGACTCTGAGGCTTCATCTTCACTGTCACTTTCCAACCTTGTTGAGGATGGCTCGTTGTCAGGCTCAAAAAGCCAAAAAATTGCCCGGATGGCCACCCATTTTTCAACCATTGTATTGGTCCAAACAAGGGCAAGTTGCACTCTGAGGCATCTGATGTTGGTGGGATTTGGAGGATGATGGAGGCAACAGGGGGAAAAGCCCCAGATCCACAAAGTCCCTTCCACCAGGTGGCTGAGATACACACAACTGCCATATTGCATTTCCATCCCAAAACCCGTGCTTGTACTTCGCCAGGCTGCCAAGAACCTTGCCCTCATCCAGGCCAAGGTGGCAGAATCTTGTCCTCATCTAGGCCACGGTGGTGAGACACAGTAGTGATGACACCTTAAACCTTGTTGATCTCTGCACCAGGCAGGATGCTCTTGCCAGCGTACTTGGGGTCCAACATGTACGCTGTGGCGTGTATGGGCTTCAGGCAGAAGTTTTCACGCTTTTTGATGTATTTCAGAACTGCAGCTTCCTCTGCATGGAGCAACCGTGAAGTGGACAGGGCAGTACGGATTTCTTCTCTTACATCTGCAAGCAGAGTCTGAACATCAGACAGGATGGCATTGTCTCCCTCAAACCGTGCAATGGCTACTGCTATAGGTTTCAGTCTGATTACCACTCTCTCCCAAAATACATCATCCAGAAGGATCCTCTTGATGGGGCTGTCCATATCGGCAGACTGTGATATGGCCATTTCTTGGAGAGACTCAGTCCCCTCTAGGAGACTATCAAACATGATGACAACACCACCCCAACGGATGTTGCTGGGCAGCTTCAATGTGGTGCTCTTATTCTTCTCACTTTGCTTGTTGAGGTAGATTGCTGCTATAACTTGATGACCCTTCACATACCTAACCATTTCCTTGGCTCTCTTGTAGAGTATATCCATTGTTTTAAGTGCCATGATGTCCTTGAGGAGCAGATTCAATGCATGAGCAGCACAGCCAATGCGTGTGATGTGAGGGTAGGACTCCTCCACTTTAGACCAAGCAGCCTTCATGTTCGCAGCATTGTCTGTTACCAGTGCAAATACCTTCTGTGGAACTCTGCATCCAGCAAATGAGTAGATAAAGTCTGTCTGGTTGGAGGGGTGTATGCTGGGCGAAGAACATTCAGAAATCTCTTCCAACACACATTGCCTGTGAGCATCAAAGGTGAACCAGTTGTATACACAGCTCGAGCAAGACATTCATCAGCATTTCTCTGACTACGTTCCTCCATTGAGTCAAAACAAACTTCTGATTCCAGGAGGACCATGAACTGTTGCTATCGATAAAGTGTCTGATTCATCATTTTCACATTGAATAGAAGTGAAATGTCTCCACACATCAGATAGTGCCCGTGGCATTTTCCTGTAAAGATTAGAATATATGTTTTTGTATTAATCAAATACAATTCCATGTACAGATAAATAGTTAAGCAGTTAGATTAGACAACTCCTTTAAAATGAAACATGTATGGGAAACAGGTGAATTAACACTCCTAAGTTAGCAGGCTCAAGCAAGCTAAACCCCACATGGTAGCAAAAACTAACTAGCAGAAATTGTTAACAAGTTAGAAGTTATTTGAACACACTTTCCTGTAGGCTACAATTTACTAGTTAACAAAACCCCAGTATTGTAATCAAAACTTACCAGAAGGCATGTCGTCCTTGGCTCAGACAATGTAGAAGTGTGGGCTCAATAGCATGTGATTGAAAGTGTGCATAGCACATGTGATGGAAGAATGCAATGTGCATGCAGAGGCTTACAATTCCATTGAATTGAGGATAGATTAATCAAAATACGCCACAAGACCTAGAATTGCCTTATGTGTATCCCACAAAAAAAAGTTCACTGTTATAAGCTACATTTTTTTATGAATTTAATCAAAATTCCCCAAATTCCAGGGCTTAACTTCCCATGGAAAATTCCGGAATTTTACCTGGAACGTTTCCGACCATTCGCAGCCCTAATTATACAGCATGCAGAGATAAAAGCATACTTAGACAAATCACACCTGTTAATTATAATCATACAACAACCTTTTGTTATTTCTACAACTACACACCAACGTGTATTTCTTTTCACATCCATTAATAACTTTAAACAATAACAATGCACATCTGTGCAGTCCTTTGCATGAAAATCCAATGTATGTGTGTGTGTTTGTGTGTGCGTCTGTCTGTCTGTCTGTCTGTCTGTCTGTCTGTCTGTCTGTCTGTCTGTCTGTCTGTCTGTCTGTCTGTCTGTCTGTCTGTCTGTGTGTGTCAGCTCACTCCAGCACCCTGTATCTCCCCTGTGTTTAATGAACAGCCTCAACCCCCCTTAGGATATTCTACTCCCTAGACAAAGCTCCACATATCACTGCAGTCAACACACACACACACACACACACACACACACACACACACACACACACACACACACACACACACACACACACACACACACACACACACACACACACACACACACTCCCCCATTACCATGAAATACTCGCTGAGGAAAAAGCATCTGTGGCTTGGAGGGCTCTTTAGAAACTTAAGCTCTCTTTAACAGAACATTAAACCTTGATGACACAAAATACTACAGCCAGGAGGAAAATGTAGTCAGGAAGACTAAAAAGCCAGCTAGGTAGAGAGGTAGGGAGAGAGAGAGAGAGGGAGAGAGAGAGAGGGAGAGAGGGAGAGAGGTAGGGAGGTAGGGAGAGAGAGAGAGGGAGAGAGGTAGGGAGAGAGAGAGAGGGAGAGAGGTAGGGAGAGAGAGAGAGGGAGAGAGGTAGGGAGAGAGAGAGAGAGGGAGAGGGAGAGAGGTAGGGAGAGAGAGAGGTAGAGAGGTAGGGAGGTAGGGAGGTAGAGAGGTAGGGAGGTAGAGAGGTAGGGAGGTAGAGAGGTAGGGAGGTAGGGAGGTAGAGAGGTAGAGAGGTAGGGAGGTAGGGAGGTAGGGAGGTAGGGAGGTAGAGAGGTAGGGAGGTAGGGAGGTAGAGAGGTAGGGAGGTAGAGAGGTAGGGAGGTAGGGAGGTAGGGAGGTAGAGAGGTAGAGAGGTAGGGAGGTAGAGAGGTAGGGAGGTAGGGAGGTAGAGAGGTAGGGAGGTAGGGAGAGGGAGAGGTAGGGAGGTAGGGAGAGAGAGGGAGAGAGGGAGAGAGGTAGGGAGGTAGGGAGAGAGAGAGAGGGAGAGAGAGAGAGAGAGGGAGAGAGGTAGGGAGGTAGGGAGAGAGAGAGAGGGAGAGAGGTAGGGAGGTAGGGAGAGAGAGGGAGAGAGAGAGAGAGCTGAACCAATCTTTGGAAATAAATCTGTGTCATCATTTTCCTGCTATCAGCACAGGATGAGTCTCGAAGAGAGATACCAAAAAAGAGAGGGAATGACATAGAAGACAGAGAGAAGTGTCAATCAGGGTATTGCAGGTGTAGGATTGTATGGCAAGGGAGGAAAAGGTGTGAATCTCTTTCATCTCTCATTCTTCTCAGAGAAAATAAAAGATAGCTACATGTGTAGGATCTTAATTTGATCACTCTTTTGTTGATGAGAATTTTCTCCGCACTGCAGGAAATGCAGATGAGCAAATGCACTTTTCATGCGGCCAACTTTTGTCCGGTTAACCTTTTCACACGTACCAACAAACAGGGGTGATCATTTTATAGTGGTCCCTGTTGTGTACCATCAAACCGGTGTGAATAGAACTATTGATTAGAACGCTTATTTAGAACGCCCATTTTCGATTTGACGCAACAATCAGCATTTGAGCTGGTCACATTTTTTTTCACAGAAACATTTTGCACAAACACAGTCCTTCCAAAGTCATGTCCTGAATGTGACCAGTTTATTTTTGGATGCAATGTTCAGACATTCACAGAAGTAGCTACAGCATAACACAATCATCCAAACCGGAAAATGTAGGCTACATTTGTCCTGGCGCTAACTGAGGAAAGATTGATGTAACACAAGCGGTCATATGCTAATCAAATCAAATTTTATTTGTCACATACACATGGTTAGCAGATGTTAATGCGAGTGTAGCGAAATGCTTGTGCTTCTAGTTCCGACAATGCAGTGATAACCAACAAGTAATCTAACTAACAATTCTAAAACTACTGTCTTATACACAGTGTAAGGGGATAAAGAATATGTACATAAGGATATATGAGTGAGTGATGGTACAGAGCAGCATACAGTAGATGGTATCGAGTACAGTATATACATATGAGATGAGTATGTAGACAAAGTAAACAAAGTGGCATAGTTAAAGTGGCTAGTGATACATGTATTACATAAGGATGCAGTCGATTATGTAGAGTACAGTATATACGTATGCATATGAGATGAATAATGTAGGGTAAGTAACATTATATAAGGTAGCATTGTTTAAAGTGGCTAGTGATATATTTACATCATTTCCCATCAATTCCCATTATTAAAGTGGCTGGAGTTGGGTCAGTGTCAATGACAGTGTGTTGGCAGCAGCCACTCAATGGTGGCTGTTTAACAGTCTGATAGCCTTGAGATAGAAGCTGTTTTTCAGTCTCTCAGTCCCAGCTTTGATGCACCTGTACTGACCTCGCCTTCTGGATGATAGCGGGGTGAACAGGCAGTGGTTCGGGTGGTTGATGTCCTTGATGATCTTTATGGCCTTCCTGTAACATCGGGTGGTGTAGGTGTCCTGGAGGGCAGGTAGTTTGCCCCCGGTGATGCGTTGTGCAGACCTCACTACCCTCTGGAGAGCCTTACGGTTGAGGGCGGAGCAGTTGCCGTACCAGGCGGTGATACAGCCCGCCAGGATGCTCTCGATTGTGCATCTGTAGAAGTTTGTGAGTGCTTTTGGTGACAAGCCGAATTTCTTCAGCCTCCTGAGGTTGAAGACGCGCTGCGCCTTCTTCACGACGCTGTCAGTGTGAGTGGACCAATTCAGTTTGTCTGTGATGTGTATGCCGAGGAACTTAAAACTTGCTACCCTCTCCACTACTGTTCCATCGATGTGGATAGGGGGGTGTTCCCTCTGCTGTTTCCTGAAGTCCACAATCATCTCCTTAGTTTTGTTGACGTTGAGTGTGAGGTTATTTTCCTGACACCACACTCCGAGGGCCCTCACCTCCTCCCTGTAGGCCGTCTCGTCGTTGTTGGTAATCAAGCCTACCACTGTTGTGTCGTCCGCAAACTTGATGATTGAGTTGGAGGCGTGCGTGGCCACGCAGTCGTGGGTGAACAGGGAGTACAGGAGAGGGCTCAGAACGCACCCTTGTGGGGCCCCCGTGTTGAGGATCAGCGGGGAGGAGATGTTGTTGAATACCCTCACCACCTGGGGGCGGCCCGTCAGGAAGTCCAGTACCCAGTTGCACAGGGCGGGGTCGAGACCCAGGGTCTCGAGCTTGATGACGAGCTTGGAGGGTACTATGGTGTTGAATGCCGAGCTGTAGTCGATGAACAGCATTCTCACATAGGTATTCCTCTTGTCCAGGTGGGTTAGGGCAGTGTGCAGTGTGGTTGAGATTGCATCGTCTGTGGACCTATTTGGGCGGTAAGCAAATTGGAGTGGGTCTAGGGTGTCAGGTAGGGTGGAGGTGATATGGTCCTTGACTAGTCTCTCAAAGCACTTCATGATGACGGAAGTGAGTGCTACGGGCGGTAGTCGTTTAGCTCAGTTACCTTAGCTTTCTTGGGAACAGGAACAATGGTGGCCCTCTTGAAGCATGTGGGAACAGCAGACTGGTATAGGATTGATTGAATATGTCCGTAAACACACCGGCCAGCTGGTCTGCGCATGCTCTGAGGGCGCGGCTGGGGATGCGTCTGGGCCTGCAGCCTTGCGAGGGTTAACACGTTTAAATGTCTTACTCACCTCGGCTGCAGTGAAGGAGAGACCGCATGTTTTCGTTGCAGGCCGTGTCAGTGGCACTGTATTGTCCTCAAAGCGGGCAAAAAGTTATTTAGTCTGCCTGGGAGCAAGACATCCTGGTCCGTGACTGGGCTGGGTTTCTTCTGTAGTCCGTGATTGACTGTAGACCCTGCCACATGCCTCTTGTGTCTGAGCCGTTGAATTGAGATTCCACTTTGTCTCTGTACTGACGCTTAGCTTGTTTAATAGCCTTGCGGAGGGAATAGCTGCATTGTTTATATTCGGACATGTTACCAGACACCTTGCCCTGATTAAAAGCAGTGGTTCGCGCTTTCAGTTTCACGCGAATGCTGCCATCAATCCACGGTTTCTGGTTTGGGAATGTTTTTATCGTTGCTATGGGAACGACATCTTCGACGCACGTTCTAATGAACTCGCACACCGAATCAGCGTATTCGTCAATATTTTCATCTGACGCAATACGAAACATGTCCCAGTCCACGTGATGGAAGCAGTCTTGAGTGTGGAGTCAGCTTGGTCTGACCAGCGTTGGACAGACCTCAGCGTGGGAGCCTCTTGTTTAAGTTTCTGCCTGTAGGCAGGGATCAACAAAATGGAGTCGTGGTCAGCTTTTCCGAAAGGGGGCGGGGCAGGGCCTTATATGCGTCGCGGAAGTTAGAGTAACAATGATCCAAGGTTTTACCACCCTGGTTGCGCAATCGATATGCTGATAAAATTTAGGGAGTCTTGTTTTCAGATTAGCTTTGTTAAAATCCCCAGCTACAATGAATGCAGCCTCCGGATAAATGGTTTCCAGTTTGCAAAGAGTTAAATAAAGTTCGTTCAGAGCCATCGATGTGTCTGCTTGGGGGGGAGGGGAGGGGGAGGGGATATATACGGCTGTGATTATAATCGAAGAGAATTCTCTTGGAAGATAATGCGGTCTACATTTGATTGTGAGGAATTCTAAATCAGGTGAACAGAAGGATTTGAGTTCCTGTATGTTTCCTTCATCACACCATGTCTCGTTAGTCATGAGGCATACGCCCCCGCCGCTCTTCTTACCAGAAAGATGTTTGTTTCTGTCGGCGCGATGCGTGGAGAAACCCGTTGGCTGCACCGCATCGGATAGCGTCTTCCCAGTAAGCCATGTTTCCGTGAAGCAGAGAACATTGCAGTCTCTGATGTCCCTCTGGAATGCTACCCTTGCTCGGATTTCATCAACCTTGTTGTCAAGAGACTGGACATTGGCAAGAAGAATGCTGGGGAGTGGTGCGCGATGTGCCCTTGTCCGGAGTCTGACCAGAAGACCGCTACGTTTCCCTCTTTTTCGGAGTCGTTTTCTTGGGTCGCTGCATGCGATCCATTCCGTTGTCCTGTTTGTAAGGCAGAACACAGGATCCGCGTCGCGGAAAACATATTCTTGGTCGTACTGATGGTGAGTTGACGCTGCTTATAACTCTCAGCCGACAGGAACTACAATATGAATTAGCTAACAGCAATTAGTATTTATAATTAATCACATCACGGGTGAGCTCACCATTATTCAAAATAATTGAGTAAATGTTTTTTTTTCTTCTTCCGCATCAACCAAAGATAATAAGAGGAGACAAGATGAGTTTGGTCTGTTTACAGTATGCATGTTGAAGGGGGTGTGTCATCTACGATCATCCACTTCCCTTCATTCACTTCTGGAAGTTTACCCGAAAGATGAGTGAACCATTCCTTCACCTCTTTATAAACTCTTTTGTCTGAATGCATTGTATAAAGTCAACAAACATGGCGCCACACGTAGCTGGCAAATAGCTTAGCTCATTATAATCAGTATAATCTTCAAAAAAGTATTTTACACACATCATAAGTGTCCATTACAATATATGCAATAATAGAAATGCATTATTTTTCACCAGTACATGTGAATAAAACTGTAAATACATTATGCTACACACACACACACACACACACACACACACACACACACACACACACACATACATACATACATACATACACACACACACACACACACACACACACACACACACACACACACACACACACACACACACACACACACACACACACACACACACATACATACACACATACATACATACAGTATGCGCCTACAGTAGACACGACATACAGAAAATAAGGAAGTTACTTTGATAGGAACGCACACATGTCCAGAGTTATTATTTGTAAGGAAAACAACAAGGAAAGCAAAGCAAGCACCAGCAAGAAAATGTTCAAATTCTTGCCCAAACATGAGTGAAGTGTTGCGGGCTCTCCTCGAAGAGAGAAGTTTATCTGGCTCAGCAAATCCTCAAACATAAATTGTCCACAGCGCTGAATGTGAATGAATGAGGAGGCGGAACATTCCTCAATTCAAACAAATAATTTGAAATTGACAAGTTGAAACATGCAGCATGTGTTAACTGTCCTGTTGTGTAACAATCTCATTTTGGAACAGTGAGTGCATTCTGACATCACGTGCACAAAACAACTCACGCTGGGGGGCGACCGTTAGAGATATTTGGAACTCCCGTGTGAAAAGGTTAATAGCATAACCACCGATTAAGCAACATTATGGACTAAATGTTCAAATCCTGATGCTGCTGGATTATTTTCCTATGACAATACTGGCCAAATAAAGATCCTACATCTGTGTAGAGGAATGCAAGGAGGAGATGAGCAGTCTTTCTGATGTACAGCTTCTGACTCCTGAATCCGAGGAGAAGGGGAGTGATTGCTATCTTAAGCACACACACAGCACACACACACATTTCGTGATAGTAAACTCACCCCTCACACACCCCATTATAACTAACCCTTACTTGACATACTTCCATAGGAACTCCCTCACCCCTGACATACACATACCATGATGACAACTCCCTCACCCCTTACATACACATACCATGATGACAACTCCCTCACCCCTTACATACACATACCATGATGACAACTCCCTCACCCCTTACATACACATACCATGATGACAACTCCCTCACCCCTTACATACACATACCATGATGACAACTCCCTCACCCCTTACATACACATACCATGATGACAACTCCCTCACCCCTTACACACACATACCATGATGACAACTCCCTCACCCCTTACACACACATACCATGATGACAACTCCCTCACCCCTTACATATACATACCATGATGACAACTCCCTCACCCCTTACATACACATACCATGATGACAACTCCCTCACCCCTTACATACACATACCATGATGACAACTCCCTCACCCCTTACAAACAGATACCATGATGACAACTCCCTCACCCCTTACACACACATACCATGATGACAACTCCCTCACCCCTTACATACACATACCATGATGACAACTCCCTCACCCCTTACATACACATACCATGATGACAACTCCCTCACCCCTTACATACACATACCATACACATACCATGATGACAACTCCCTCACCCCTTACATACAAATACCATGATGACAACTCCCTCACCCCTTACATACACATACCATACACATACCATGATGACAACTCCCTCACCCCTTACATACAAATACCATGATGACAACTCCCTCACCCCTTACATACACATACCATGATGACAACTCCCTCACCCCTTACAAACACATACCATACACATACCATGATGACAACTCCCTCACCCCTTACATACAAATACCATGATGACAACTCCCTCACCCCTTACATACACATACCATACACATACCATGATGACAACTCCCTCACCCCTTACATACACATACCATGATGACAACTCCCTCACCCCTTACATACACATACCATGATGACAACTCCCTCACCCCTTACATATACATACCATGATGACAACTCCCTCACCCCTTACATATACATACCATGATGACAACTCCCTCACCCCTTACATACATATACCATGATGACAACTCCCTCACCCCTTACATACACATACCATGATGACAACTCCCTCACCCCTTACATACACATACCATGATGACAACTCCCTCACCCCTTACATACACATACCATGATGACAACTCCCTCACCCCTTACATACACATACCATGATGACAACTCCCTCACCCCTTACAAACACATACCATACACATACCATGATGACAACTCCCTCACCCCTTACATACACATACCATGATGACAACTCCCTCACCCCTTACATACAAATACCATGATGACAACTCCCTCACCCCTTACATACACATACCATGATGACAACTCCCTCACCCCTACACATTCTTATACAACCAACGCATACACACACACACACACACACACACACACACACACACACACACACACACACACACACACACACACACACACACACACACACACACACACACACACTTGAACCCTTTGCGTTTTCTCTTTGTACTACACTGTATAATTCCACAGTCCAGTGACGTCATTAATTATAACCAATTAGAACGTCCAGTCCAGTACAAAAGGAGCTTAGTATATCTTTCCTTCGGGGAACTTAATAACAACCCCTACTTAACGCGAGTGGTCCAGTCCATCTGTGTGTTTTATAGAGGTGAGCAGTACAGTGGAACAGGCTGGGGGGGACATTGCAGTGCATCTTCCCTCGTCAAGGCCATGGGGTTTACTACTGTTCCCATAAATTGCTTTTGCTGTTGATGGAAAGCATAAAAAGAACTTTAAAAGAGAGAGAAAATCAGGGCAAGTCTGTTCTTCTTCCACAGGGAATATCTCACCATAGTTCTCCTTTCTCTATAAAATACCAGTCTAACAGACAAGCACAATTTTTGTGATTTTATGAACTAACCTTATGATTCAGTTACACACACACACACACACACACACACACACACACACACACACACACACACACACACACACACACACACACACACACACACACACACACACACGCGCGCGCACACGCGCACAAATACACACACACAAACACACATGCACAAATGCACACACAACACACATACATTTCCTGAAGCCTGGGAGTAAATTGGAGTGCTTGTGAACGTGTTTGTCTGTGTCACAACCTTTTATACATCATTTTCTCCATTAGGTTTTACGAGCCTCAACCATTGTGCTTTCAGACAATATAACCTCCTTTATCCGCTCCTCTCTGGGCTGACAGCGTTTTGATGAGACCGGTATAAAGGGAGGAGGATTTTGAACTTATTTATTGAGGAAATATGTACTTGCTACTAAATAAACTGTAAGTATTTGTAACTGTTACAGTGGTTAGAGCATTGGGCCAGTAACCGATCAGTTGCTGGATCGAAACCCCAAGCTGACAAGGTACAAATCTGTCATTCTGCCCCTGAACAAGGCAGTAACAAGCCACTGTTCCCCGGTAGTGTCACGCCCTGACCTTAGAGATCAGTTTTATTTCTCTATTTAGTTAGGTCAGGGTGTGATTTGGGTGGGCATTCTATGTTTTCTATTTCTTTGTTTTTGGCCGAGTGTGGTTCCCAATCAGAGGCAGCGGCAGAGGCAATGTCTATCATTTTCTCTGATTGGGAATCATACTTAGGCAGCCTTTTTCCCCACCTGAGGTTGTGGGTAATTATTTATTTTTTGTGTGTGTTTGTGTGCACCACGGTTGCGTCACGTTCGGTTTTCTGTTTACCTGTTTTTGTGAAGGTTTCACTTGGATTAAAAGATGTGGAATTACATGCACGCTGCGCCTCATTTATGACAGGGAGTTTGAAGATAGAACGTGACAGGTAGGCCGTCAACGTAAATAAGAATTTGTTCTCAACTGACTTCCTAGTTAAATAAAGGTTCAAGAAAATAAATGAATTTAAAAAAATGTAAACTCTAAACTGTACTTCGCTCTGGATAAGAACGACGTACAGAATGACTAAAATGTAAATGACTGATTTGTATATCTGATCACCCTGGTATGCAGCTCACTCTTTTGGGCGTTCGACCTTTCTTTGTATCGTTTCTACCTCTCTCTCTCTCTCTCTCTCTCTCTCTCTCTCTCTCTCTCTCTCACACTCACTCACTCACTCTCACTCTCTCACTCTCTATTTCATCGAGCACTCTTTCTTTGAACACACACACACACACCCTCGGGGTTCCTCGCCGCAGGAATAATAAATAATAAAAAAAGATGCAGAGTATGTGAAGGGTATGATACAGTGAGTTGAAAGTGTGTGTGTTGGTGGGTTTGACATGATGTTACTGTGTTCATTATGCTCTGATGTAACACAGGCATATTTTTAGTTGTATGCCAGTAAGGGGGAGGCTGAATCGAAATGAAGGCATCTTCAGTGTCTTTGTGAAGAGGACAAGGTCTCCCACTCTAATTATATGGTTCACCAGAGAGACAGAGAGAGAAAGAATTAGCATTAACCAACCTTTACTGTACCATGAAATGAGTGCAAATGAGAGAGAGGGAGATGACGGAGAGGTAGAAAGAGCACAAAACACGGATGAATAAGAGAGTGAAATAGATGGAGTTTAAGCACGAGACAACCTTTGAGGGAGAACAAATATTGAGAGAGAAAAGATGATAGAGAGAGGGATCGACAAGAGGCTGAGTAGATAGAGATAGACAAAGTGATGATAGAGAGAGAGCGAAAGAAAGAGAGAAATCTAAACAACAGAAAAAGAGAGAAAGGGACCCAAAAAAAGTAGAGGGAAAAAATGTATGGTGAATTAGAGAGAGAGAGAGAGAGAGAGAGAGAGAGAGAGAGAGAGAGAGAGAGAGAGAGAGAGAGAGAGAGAGAAAGAACGCCCACAAGGCTGTAGGAGACAGAAGCCATGAGAGAGGAGCAGGAGAGGCACTTAGTCACAGACACACAAGACAACCTGTCATTAAACAATGCTGCCACCTCGCTCCTCTCCCTTCTCTCTTTATTCCCTCCCTTTATTCAGTTTTTCTCTCTCCCTTCATCTCCCATTATCTCCCATGATGAGCTGTGGTCCCACTGAGCTGCCGTAAACCCAGAGAAACAGATTGGTTGGCCAGGACTCAGATTCAATCAATTTATCTAAATTATTCAGGTAGTAGTCAAGCTTTACCTGATATGGGTTGAATATGATTTGAATATCTGATCCAGCGCCAGTTTAGCTTCTCATCTACTAATAGTGAAGGTTGAAGCTGAGGAAGGGAAAGTTGATCCTAGATATGAGGTGCTAAGTAGAACCATATAGGGTTCTTCGGTTTGTCCCCATAGGGAAACCCTTTTTGGTTCTGGGTAGAACCCTTTATGAAGGGTTCTGCCTAGAGCCCTCTATGAATGCTTCTGCCAGCCTTATTAGCCTTTAAAATGAAATTCTTTGACAATACATTACATATATTTCATAACACATTTCATTGAGGCCCTAGTTAAACTTTAAAACAGTGGTGTTAGGAAACTGCTTTGCTGGCTTGCAAAGTAATGTGTGATTCCATTATTTTACATTTTATATCCCTTTTTTCTTCCCAATTTTGTGATATGAAATTGCCATCTTGTCGCATCGCTGCAACTCCCCAATGGGCTCGGGAGTGGCGAAGGTTGAGTCATGCATCCTCCGAAACATGACTCACCAAACTACGCTTCTTAACACCTGCCCGGTTAACCTGGAAGCCAGCAGTGCCAATGTGTCGCCGGGCCTGCCACAAGGAGTCGCTAAGGCAAGCTGAGCCAAGTAAAGCCCGCCCCCCCCGGCCAAACCCTCCGGTAACCCGGACGACGATGGGCCAATTGTTCACCACCCTATGGGACTCCCGGTCAGGGCCGGTTATGACACAGCCTGGGATCGAACCCAGGTCTGTAGTGACGCCATTCGGGAGGCCCGTGATTGTATAATTCCTATTGGAATTCAGCCAGAGTTAGCCTATCCAACAAAGGAAATTCAGAGTGACTGCTAGGGTAGGGAAGATTAAATAATGAGACTACTTAATCATCGAAACTGGAACAACCATCTCAGTAACCATCTCAACTACTAACACATTGGATTAGTTTAGAAAAATGCTATTTATCTTTGTGTAGCAGATATTAAAACAAAGCATTTTGAAAATCACCCTGCATCAGAGCATGCTGGGTTCTATGTAGAACCTTTATTGTCTTCCAAATAAACCTTCTTGCCTTCAAATAATCATCAAAGAATAGCCTTCATGCACATTCCATGATCGAACGTTCTAAACACACTTCCTATCAGTGTGGCAATATCCGGTCAGTCTAGTTGTTATCGACGATATAACGTTACTACCACTATGTCGCAGTTTTTTACTAGGTGTCTTCAGGACTTGCCTCAAATTAATATTCATGATGTACATCGAATTGTTAAATCAGCCTCTGAGACTCCAGCTAGCAAGAATGAAAAGGGGTTCAAGATGTATATAGGAAGCTACATAGACAACTATGAATGTGAGTACCAAGTCAATGACAGATATGACGTTGGCTAGCTACAATCATTAGCTAGCTAATTTAACCATTAACTGTAGCTAGCTAGTTACTTCGTAAAATTATGTAACGTTGACAGAATCTACCTGATAGCTTGGTTAAGTTATGCATGCTAGCTATATTTGCTAGCTAAAAATAATTGTTATTCATGTCTTCTACACAGTATCGAACCAAGATACATTGACAGGGGAGATCACCGTGAGGGCTGCCTGTCACAGGTCCACGAGGAAGGGTGAAAAGCCGCACAGCATGAGAGTAGGGAAAGGTTATAGATAGCTACTAGGGACCTTGTTAAACATCTCCTGTGAGACACTGTCATCATGGTCAAAATGTGTTGGAGACAGTATCCACGTTTAATCTTATCAGTAGATAGATATTAATGATGGTTCCCAATCCCAATTTAGAATTGCCCACTTAACAGGTTATTTGGTAAAGATCTGTTGATGCAGTGTTTGGTATTCATGTGACTGAGACACAATGTATTCCTGTATAGTTAAATGAGCCCCTAGTTAAGAAGACTAGACACTACTGTGTTTATTGTTATTTATGGACCTCATCATTCTTGTTTCTCACTTCAGTCTTTCATCACACTTATCTTCACAGATGGTGTTAAAGCACTCCGTACCAGTGATAGTGGTCCAAAGCCACTGCTCCTGTGTTGTAGGAAGTGCTCTGTGCAATCATCTGGTGGCCCTTCTTTACCAGACAGCGCACTACTCTCAACTAAACATTCCTGCTGCACCACCAGTTCACAGCTGCACAGACACAGACACAGAACAGCGTTGGCACAGGCCAAGAACACTTGTGAGTCTATCAATATCCATAAAAAAAATGCACCTGAAAAGTATTCAGCCTATGTAACAGTAAATCCTTGTTAATTAGGGTGTGAAGCCAGGTCCGGTTGATGGGATAGAGTTCTGTAAACCTACTAACTCGTGTGCTGATGGAATAAGTTAAGTTAGAGGTTCCTAGAATGGGAACATTTTAGAAAAAAAATTATTGTGATTGTATCCAGATGATAAGCCTAAACAGTGGCGTCTTTACGATGTATTGACAAATGTTTGGGACAAAGACTGGGGGGAAATATATAATCGATAAATCTGTATATTTTAATTCATTTTATTTGAACTTTCGGGCTTGTGCTGTTTCTGGAAAAGTTACATGAGTCTTTGTCATAGTAATCTCTCCAACTTGATAAGGTTTTTAAATGTTTTGCAGAAGTTCTCTCTACAAAGCACTCATGTCATGCCTGACATGGACCTTCTCCGCGTCTCAGAAACGTATGCCAACTTTTCTCCACTTACTGCCCCTCTTGTGACAACAATGGAACTGTCAGCGAACGTGCCCCTGGTTGAGTCCACCTTTGGGCCAGTGCAGTGTTCTGTCCTATCAGCTTCCACAGCCAAAGACCTGTGAAATTGTGAAGATTACTGATGCCCCTTCTCCACCAGTACTTCCATTAGATGGCTACAGGCTTCAGGCTTCCCAGTGTGCTTACGTCCTTAGCCATCAGGAGCAGTTCCACCTCAAGGCATTAGAGACAACCTACGAGATGTCACTCAAAGTCGAGGTTGCTACAAGGGAGCAGAGCAGCAGCCTGGAATGGCATCAGCTCAGGAAAATGAGAATAACATCCTCTTGTTTCCGAACGGTTTGCCATGTCCGGGGAGAGACCTCAGCTGACCACCTAGCTGAGCGGCTGTTCAAGGGATCTGGTGTGCAGACCGTGGAGATGAAGAGGGGGGCATGGAGCCAGTGGCTGTACAGGAGTACTGCACACTGAAGAATGTTAACTTCTTTCCATGTGGCTTCATAGTGCACCAAGATGCTCCGTGGTTAGGATCCTCTCCAGATGGCATCACATTTGATCCCAGTGTGAGACCACACTTTGGACTCTTAGAGGTCAAGTGCCCAAATGTACCAAGTTATGTTGACTGCCCTTACCTGAAGATACAGAACGGAGAGCTGATGTCCTTACCTGAAGATACAGAATGTGGAGCTGATGTCCTTACTTGAGGATACAGAATGGAGAGCTGATGTCCTTACCTGAAGATACAGAATGGAGAGCTGATGTCCTTACCTGAAGATACAGAATGGAGAGCTGATGTCCTTACCTGAGGATACAGAATGGAGAGCTGATGTCCTTACCTGAAGATACAGAATGGAGAGCTGATGTCCTTACCTAAAGATACAGAATGGAGAGCTGATGTCCTTACCTGAGGATACAGAATGGAGAGCTGATGTCCTTACCTGAAGATACAGAATGGAGAGCTGAAGTCCTTACCTGAGGATACAGAATGGAGAGCTGATGTCCTTACCTGAAGATACAGAATGGAGAGCTGAAGTCCTTACCTAAAGATACAGAATGGAGAGCTGATGTCCTTACCTGAGGATACAGAATGGAGAGCTGATGTCCTTACCTGAGGATACAGAATGGAGAGCTGATGTCCTTACCTGAGGATACAGAATGGAGAGCTGATGTCCTTACCTGAAGATACAGAATGGAGAGCTGATGTCCTTACCTGAGGATACAGAATGGAGAGCTGATGTCCTTACCTGAAGATACAGAATGGAGAGCTGATGTCCTTACCTGAGGATACAGAATGGAGAGCTGATGTCCTTACCTGAAGATACAGAATGGAGAGCTGATGTCCTTACCCGAAGATACAGAATGGAGAGCTGATGTCCTTACCTGTAGATACAGAATGGAGAGCTGATGTCCTTACCTGAGGATACAGAATGGAGAGCTGATGTCCTTACCTGTAGATACAGAATGGAGAGCTGATGTCCTTACCTGAGGATACAGAATGGAGAGCTGATGTCCTTACCTGAGGATACAGAATGGAGAGCTGATGTCCTTACCTGAGGATGCAGAATGGAGAGCTGATGTCCTTACCTGAGGATACAGAATGGAGAGCTGATGTCCTTACCTGAGGATACAGAATGGAGAGCTGATGCCCTTACCTGAGGATACAGAATGGAGAACTGATGTCCTTACCTGAGGATACAGAATGGAGAGCTGATGTCCTTACCTGAGGATACAGAATGGAGAGCTGATGTCCTTACCTGTAGATACAGAATGGAGAGCTGATGTCCTTACCTGAAGATACAGCATGGAGAGCTGATGTCCTTACCTGAGGATACAGAATGGAGAGCTGATGTCCTTACCTGAAGATACAGAATGGAGAGCTGATGTCCTTACCTGAGGATACAGAATGGAGAGCTGATGCCCTTACCTGAGGATACAGAATGGAGAACTGATGTCCTTACCTGAGGATACAGAATGGAGAGCTGATGCCCTTACCTGAGGATACAGAATGGAGAACTGATGTCCTTACCTGAGGATACAGAATGGAGAGCTGAAGTTGAAGAGATCTCATGCTTACTACTGGCAGGCGAAAGGTCAAATCCTTCTCACAGGTTGTAGCTGGTGTGACTTTGTCATCTGTGCACAGGAGAACATCCTAGTTGAAAGGTTTCAAAACTGTATGAGGGAAGGTTGACCACTTTTATTTTTACCACTACTTGCAGAACTGTCTCTCGCACCTGAATGGATCCCCTGCATGGGTGCCAAGTTTAGTGGTTTTATGAAAAACAAGTCTTGATGTTCTTGTAAAGACATCTACAGTAGAATAGATTTGTTTAAAAAATGTATTTCAGCAAATGTCCATAGGCAGCGCACCTTGTTATTCATCCCCCTCAGTCGGAGCAGGAGGTTTCAGTCTTCTTTCCCAAACACCAGGTCTCTTTTTAATGTGCCAGTTCCACGCGAAGACAGTAGGAACAACACATCTTTTTAGGTATTGTTGTCGGCCCCCAATTATTCGCTCAACAAATTCACTTTCGACGAAATGTGTACTACACACCTTTGTGTGTTTGGTGACAGTAAAGTTGTCACGACGTACTGCCACCAACCACCTTTTTACTGACAACCGCTCTACATCGACTGGGAAACGATGGACGCTCACAGTACCATTACATTTGGAAGGAACTAAACACAGAGGCACTGAACAATGTTCATTAGCACCTCCTTCGCGGAGCTGTAATTTAAATGTAGTCATTGCGAACTATTTCAGTCAGAAAGGCATCGACGATAGCTAGTAAGCTAATGATGAAAACAGTAGCAGAACTCGCTCCGGAAGTCATCAACCCGGTCGGAAGTCAATTAGAATGTTGGAAGCGGAATAATGCATAGAGCCTATTCTTTCTTCCAAAAAAGAGTACTTAGGATATTAAAGGTTCTAGGAAGATGGTTCTAAAAATGATTCTTCAGATCAAAACGGTTCTTGGTACAACCCTATCCCTCCGCAAAGAGCCCCTTTGGAACCTTTTTCTTATGAGTGTAGAGAGGTACAGCAGAGTACAGTACACAATGCTGACTCTCATTTAGAGATCCTAATACCATCAGAAGCAGTAGCTGACTCCAGGGGTTAGGTCATGACCGTTACAGAGGTACCAGGAGGGGTCACACACACCACAGGCCAATTAGTCAAATCAAAGATAAGGGGATTAGAGCATCGTTGAGTCAACTCCCTTTTCCAAGGACTATGTAAGAGAGAGAGAGGGGGAACTAGGGAATCCTAAAAACACTGACGTCATTAAAGAAATGACATAGTTTTTGTCCTCCTATTTTCTGGCCCATCCCTGCTTTCTCTCATATCCTCATCTCCTCTTCTTCTGTTCCCTCCATCCTGTTCCTTGTCTTGAGACAGCGTCATCCTCCCATCCTCCCCCTCGTCTATCTGGCTACAGAATGACATCAAGTTTGGATAAAGTTCCAGATGAGGGCTTAATGAAAAATAAAAACGGACATTTAAATGCTGTGCCTGGCTCTTCGTCCCTCCCCTGAGCAGGGCCACTCTGTCTGTCTATCTGCCACAACCACCAAGCCCTCAGATCATCAGCTGATCCCTAGGAACCGCCGGCTACCCTGACAGGAAGTAGGTTTAACGTGAAATATTACAGTTAGGAGCCAGTTGCACCTGTGTCTTTTTAAAGAGAGGCGGAATAAATAACCGAGATGACAGGGTAAATGTTAAACCGTCCATATTTTCTCTGTAATCCAATGTCTTACGCCTGTTATGAACCTGTAGCTTCTGGTCTACCTTTATTCCCTATGTCAACCTAAGTCACCATATGTCCCCGTTATGTAGCTCAAGGTGTCTCTGACCCTGTCTCTAATTGGAGTGATAGGTTAGCGGTGGCAGTCGAACTGTGGCTCAGGACAGACAGTCTTAACACAGGGCCTTACTGTTTTATAATACTGTTATTTTCTTTCTAATGATTGACACGTGGCTGTCCTAACCAGTTAGAGCCCACTAAATACATACTGCCAGTGGAAACATACAAAATTGGCCCTGTCACACACACACATGTGTCATGACGTTGGCCTGGGGGTAGGTTTATGACAGTCATAAATAACCTCTTCACCACTTTTTCCTCTCTCTACCCTACTGAGGTTACATTTGCAAACCCCTTGGTTAACATAGAGATTCTGGGAACATCAGTAGGTGGGGGGAAATGAACTATATTCTGGTAATCCGACCAATTGAACATATGCGGTGGTACTTAATGAATATGATGTCAGTTCGGTTGTCATCTGAGACAGTCTCATCAATGATAAGATGACATAAAACTCCACAGTGGAAAGTCTACAAATCAGAGTTATCGGATTCACATGGAATTGTTGTTCAATTTAAATGTTTGAATATGAAATTATTCGTGATGGGATGAAATGTGATTTTAGCTTCTAAAATGTGAGAATTGGGTTTTCATAAGGTTAGGGCTCTGCTCAATCAGTGGCCCGCCCCTGTGAAGAGACATGGGTTATAAAACTTTTCAGACACAACCTTCTCGCCTTCCTATATAAAGCCTAGACGACAATGTAACCTCCCGTTCCGAGGATGTGAGGTCGACGGTCCGATGTCAGAAGGGTTCAGATAATAACTACAGAACGAAGCCAACATCAGCGTGAGCTTTGGTTGCGAATGGTATGAACTTTGAACTCTTATTCACTACAGAAGTTGAGTTAGCAACAGCAGCTGTAAACGAGAGTTAGGAAGGAACAGACAGAGTATCCCGTCTATCACACAATGACGTTACTACAACGTATCCAATTGACCACCAGAGACATTCTTCAAAGGACTCGGTTTGACAACACGGTCTTCCATCTACCACCAACCCACTGAAGCGCAGCTCAGAGTAAATATTTATTGTATTTTCCTTTTCCAAATGGGCGGTAATTTAGAATGCATAAGATACTGTATTTACGATAGCACAGCTTCTTCCTTTGTTACTCAGTCTTCCCGCTCTTTCACTCAAACCCAGCCCTTTTCTTTTGTGTAACAAGCTGTCATATCTGTTCCATCCGCTATGACGTAATTTGTAATCAAGTTATGATTAATTATGTGTATGTGTAATTCTGTGTGATTAGTTAGGTATTTAGTAAATAAATAATTAAACCCAATTTTGTATTGCTGATTCAACTTGTAAGCCAGGGTTCGTGAAGACAGTTTTCAGATGAGACTGAATTAAGGTGACGAATAATATTGACTGCTATTGATGTAAAATATTACTAGGTCTTTAGGAGTTTATTCGGAAGATAACAGCCCTATAAATATTATTTTGTGGTGCCCCGACTCTGTAGTTAATTACATTTACATGATTAGCTCAATCAGGTAATATTAATTACGGAGAAATTATTTTATAGAATAGTATGTCATATCACTTAATCCGGCATAGCCAAAGACACGACACACGACACATGCAAACACACTCTCTCACACACTCTCTCTTTCTCTGTCACACACTCACACACACCCAGTGAGATATCAGCGGTTGTCCAGTGTGATTGCTGTAATTGAGGAGACAAGAGGTTGCAGGTCTGTGCTCAGTACAGTGTTGATGGCTGGCTGCTGTAGGCAGAGGACTGTCGACGGGAGAGTCAGGCAGAATTATCATCAAGTAGAGAAGAATGATTCTATCCTTCATACCTCTGCCCTGGGAGACAGCAAAGGACAGGGGGAGGAAGAGAGGGGGAGGAGGCGTGGAGAGAGGGATGAGGTGTTGGCAGAGGATGCTGCGTCGGTAACTCTGACAACTCTCGCTGGTATTGACTACTGTATCAGGAGTGAGGGTACTTACCGTATGTGTTTGTGTGTACATACAGTACTGTACGCACTTGCTTGTGTGTGTGTGTGTGTGTGTGTGTGTGTGTGTGTGTGTGTGTGTGTGTGTGTGTGTGTGTGTGTGTGTGTGTGTGTGTGCGTACCTGTCTGTAGATAGATATGTACATGAAGGCAGGGTAAAGTGACTAGGCATCAGGATAGATAATAATAAGGTATTTGAGGTAGATATGTACATGAAGGCAGGGTAAAGTGACTAGGCATCAGGATAGATAATAATAAGGTATTTGAGGTAGATATGTACATGAAGGCAGGGTAAAGTGACTAGGCATCAGGATAGATAATAATAAGGTATTTGAGGTAGATATGTACATGAAGGCAGGGTAAAGTGACTAGGCATCAGGATAGATAATAATATGGTATTTGAGGTAGATATGTACATGAAGGCAGAGTAAAGTGACTAGGCATCAAGATAGATAATAATAAGGTATTTGAGGTAGATATGTACATGAAGGCAGGGTAAAGTGACTAGGCATCAGGATAGATAATAATAAGGTATTTGAGGTAGATATGTACATGAAGGCAGGGTAAAGTGACTAGGCATCAAGATAGATAATAATAAGGTATTTGAGGTAGATATGTACATGAAGGCAGGGTAAAGTGACTAGGCATCAGGATAGATAATAATAAGGTATTTGAGGTAGATATGTACATGAAGGCAGGGTAAAGTGACTAGGCATCAAGATAGATAATAATAAGGTATTTGAGGTAGATATGTACATGAAGGCAGGGTAAAGTGACTAGGCATCAAGATAGATAATAATAAGGTATTTGAGGTAGATATGTACATGAAGGCAGGGTAAAGTGACTAGGCATCAAGATAGATAATAATAAGGTATTTGAGGTAGATATGTACATGAAGGCAGGGTAAAGTGACTAGGCATCAGGATAGATAATAATAAGGTATTTGAGGTAGATATGTACATGAAGGCAGGGTAAAGTGACTAGGCATCAGGATAGATAATAATAAGGTATTTGAGGTAGATATGTACATGAAGGCAGGGTAAAGTGACTAGGCATCAGGATAGATAATAATAAGGTATTTGAGGTAGATATGTACATGAAGGCAGGGTAAAGTGACTAGGCATCAGGATAGATAATAATAAGGTATTTGAGGTAGATATGTACATGAAGGCAGAGTAAAGTGACTAGGCATCAGGATAGATAATAATAAGGTATTTGAGGTAGATATGTACATGAAGGCAGGGTAAAGTGACTAGGCATCAGGATAGATAATAATAAGGTATTTGATGTAGATATGTACATGAAGGCAGGGTAAAGTGACTAGGCATCAGGATAGATAATAATAAGGTATTTGAGGTAGATATGTACATGAAGGGAGGGTAAAGTGACTAGGCATCAGGATAGATAATAATAAGGTATTTGAGGTAGATATGTACATGAAGGCAGGGTAAAGTGACTAGGCATCAGGATAGATAATAATAAGGTATTTGAGGTAGATATGTACATGAAGGCAGGGTAAAGTGACTAGGCATCAGGATAGATAATAATAAGGTATTTGAGGTAGATATGTACATGAAGGCAGGGTAAAGTGACTAGGCATCAGGATAGATAATAATAAGGTATTTGAGGTAGATATGTACATGAAGGCAGGGTAAAGTGACCAGGCATCAGGATAGATAATAATAAGGTATTTGAGGTAGATATGTACATGAAGGCAGAGTAAAGTGACTAGGCATCAGGATAGATAATAATAAGGTATTTGAGGTAGATATGTACATGAAGGCAGGGTAAAGTGACTATGCATCAGGATAGATAATAATAAGGTATTTGAGGTAGATATGTACATGAAGGCAGAGTAAAGTGACTAGGCATCAAGATAGATAATAATAAGGTATTTGAGGTAGATATGTACATGAAGGCAGGGTAAAGTGACTAGGCATCAGGATAGATAATAATAAGGTATTTGAGGTAGATATGTACATGAAGGCAGGGTAAAGTGACTAGGCATCAAGATAGATAATAATAAGGTATTTGAGGTAGATATGTACATGAAGGCAGGGTAAAGTGACTAGGCATCAGGATAGATAATAATAAGGTATTTGAGGTAGATATGTACATGAAGGCAGGGTAAAGTGACTAGGCATCAAGATAGATAATAATAAGGTATTTGAGGTAGATATGTACATGAAGGCAGGGTAAAGTGACTAGGCATCAAGATAGATAATAATAAGGTATTTGAGGTAGATATGTACATGAAGGCAGGGTAAAGTGACTAGGCATCAGGATAGATAATAATAAGGTATTTGAGGTAGATATGTACATGAAGGCAGGGTAAAGTGACTAGGCATCAGGATAGATGATAATAAGGTATTTGAGGTAGATATGTACATGAAGGCAGGGTAAAGTGACCAGGCATCAGGATAGATGATAATAAGGTATTTGAGGTAGATATGTACATGAAGGCAGGGTAAAGTGACTAGGCATCAGGATAGATAATAATAAGGTATTTGAGGTAGATATGTACATGAAGGCAGGGTAAAGTGACCAGGCATCAGGATAGATGATAATAAGGTATTTGAGGTAGATATGTACATGAAGGCAGAGTAAAGTGACTAGGCATCAGAATAGATAATAATAAGGTATTTGAGGTAGATATGTACATGAAGGCAGAGTAAAGTGACTAGGCATGAGGATAGATAATAATAAGGTATTTGAGGTAGATATGTACATGAAGACAGGGTAAAGTGACTAGGCATCAGGATAGATAATAATAAGGTATTTGAGGTAGATATGTACATGAAGGCAGGGTAAAGTGACTAGGCATCAGGATAGATAATAATAAGGTATTTGAGGTAGATATGTACATGAAGGCAGGGTAAAGTGACTAGGCATCAGGATAGATAATAATAAGGTATTTGAGGTAGATATGTACATGAAGGCAGGGTAAAGTGACCAGGCATCAGGATAGATAATAATAAGGTATTTGAGGTAGATATGTACATGAAGGCAGGGTAAAGTGACCAGGCATCAGGATAGATAATAATAAGGTATTTGAGGTAGATATGTACATGAAGGCAGAGTAAAGTGACTAGGCATCAGGATAGATAATAATAAGGTATTTGAGGTAGATATGTACATGAAGGCAGGGTAAAGTGACCAGGCATCAGGATAGATAATAATAAGGTATTTGAGGTAGATATGTACATGAAGGCAGGGTAAAGTGACTAGGTATCAGGATAGATAATAATAAGTTATTTGAGGTAGATATGTACATGAAGGCAGGGTAAAGTGACCAGGCATCAGGATAGATAATAATAAGGTATTTGAGGTAGATATGTACATGAAGGCAGGGTAAAGTGACTAGGCATCAGGATAGATAATAATAAGGTATTTGAGGTAGATATGTACATGAAGGCAGGGTAAAGTGACTAGGCATCAGGATAGATAATAATAAGGTATTTGAGGTAGATATGTACATGAAGGCAGGGTAAAGTGACTAGGCATCAGGATAGATAATAATAAGGTATTTGAGGTAGATATGTACATGAAGGCAGGGTAAAGTGACCAGGCATCAGGATAGATGATAATAAGGTATTTGAGGTAGATATGTACATGAAGGCAGGGTAAAGTGACTAGGCATCAGGATAGATAATAATAAGGTATTTGAGGTAGATATGTACATGAAGGCAGGGTAAAGTGACCAGGCATCAGGATAGATGATAATAAGGTATTTGAGGTAGATATGTACATGAAGGCAGGGTAAAGTGACTAGGCATCAGGATAGATAATAATAAGGTATTTGAGGTAGATATGTACATGAAGGCAGGGTAAAGTGACCAGGCATCAGGATAGATGATAATAAGGTATTTGAGGTAGATATGTACATGAAGGCAGAGTAAAGTGACCAGGCATCAGAATAGATAATAATAAGGTATTTGAGGTAGATATGTACATGAAGGCAGAGTAAAGTGACTAGGCATCAGGATAGATAATAATAAGGTATTTGAGGTAGATATGTACATGAAGGCAGGGTAAAGTGACTAGGCATCAGGATAGATAATAATAAGGTATTTGAGGTAGATATGTACATGAAGGCAGGGTAAAGTGACTAGGCATCAGGATAGATAATAATAAGGTATTTGAGGTAGATATGTACATGAAGGCAGGGTAAAGTGACTAGGCATCAGGATAGATAATAATAAGGTATTTGAGGTAGATATGTACATGAAGGCAGGTAAAGTGACTAGGCATCAGGATAGATAATAATAAGGTATTTGAGGTAGATATGTACATGAAGGCAGGGTAAAGTGACTAGGCATCAGGATAGATAATAATAAGGTATTTGAGGTAGATATGTACATGAAGGCAGGGTAAAGTGACCAGGCATCAGGATAGATAATAATAAGGTATTTGAGGTAGATATGTACATGAAGGCAGGGTAAAGTGACCAGGCATCAGGATAGATAATAATAAGGTATTTGAGGTAGATATGTACATGAAGGCAGAGTAAAGTGACTAGGCATCAGGATAGATAATAATAAGGCATTTGAGGTATATATGTACATGAAGGCAGGGTAAAGTGACCAGGCATCAGGATAGATAATAATAAGGTATTTGAGGTAGATATGTACATGAAGGCAGGGTAAAGTGACTAGGCATCAGGATAGATAATAATAAGGTATTTGAGGTAGATATGTACATGAAGGCAGGGTAAAGTGACCAGGCATCAGGATAGATAATAATAAGGTATTTGAGGTAGATATGTACATGAAGGCAGGGTAAAGTGACTAGGCATCAGGATAGATAATAATAAGGTATTTGAGGTAGATATGTACATGAAGGCAGGGTAAAGTGACCAGGCATCAGGATAGATAATAATGAGGTATTTGAGGTAGATATGTACATGAAGGCAGGGTAAAGTGACTAGGCATCAGGATAGATAATAATAAGGTATTTGAGGTAGATATGTACATGAAGGCAGGGTAAAGTGACTAGGCATCAGGATAGATAATAATAAGGTATTTGAGGTAGATATGTACATGAAGGCAGGGTAAAGTGACCAGGCATCAGGATAGATAATAATAAGGTATTTGAGGTAGATATGTACATGAAGGCAGGGTAAAGTGACTAGGCATCAGGATAGATAATAATAAGGTATTTGAGGTAGATATGTACATGAAGGCAGGGTAAAGTGACCAGGCATCAGGATAGATAATAATAAGGTATTTGAGGTAGATATGTACATGAAGGCAGGGTAAAGTGACTAGGCATCAGGATAGATAATAATAAGGTATTTGAGGTAGATATGTACATGAAGGCAGGGTAAAGTGACCAGGCATCAGGATAGATAATAATGAGGTATTTGAGGTAGATATGTACATGAAGGCAGGGTAAAGTGACTAGGCATCAGGATAGATAATAATAAGGTATTTGAGGTAGATATGTACATGAAGGCAGGGTAAAGTGACTAGGCATCAGGATAGATAATAATAAGGTATTTGAGGTAGATATGTACATGAAGGCAGGGTAAAGTGACTAGGCATCAGGATAGATAATAATAAGGCATTTGAGGTATATATGTACATGAAGGCAGGTAAAGTGACTAGGCATCAGGATAGATAATAATGAGGTATTTGAGGTAGATATGTACATGAAGGCAGGAGTAAAGTGACTAGGCATCAGGATAGATAATAACAAGGTATTTGAGGTATATATGTACATGAAGGCAGGGGTAAAGTGACTAGGCATCAGGATAGATAATAATGAGGTATTTGAGGTAGATATGTACATGAAGGCAGGGTAAAGTGACTAGGCATCAGGATAGATAATAATAAGGTATTTGAGGTAGATATGTACATGAAGGCAGGGTAAAGTGACTAGGCATCAGGATAGATAATAATAAGGTATTTGAGGTAGATATGTACATGAAGGCAGGGTAAAGTGACTAGGCATCAGGATAGATAATAATAAGGCATTTGAGGTATATATGTACATGAAGGCAGGGTAAAGTGACTAGGCATCAGGATGGATAATAATGAGGTATTTGAGGTAGATATGTACATGAAGGCAGGGTAAAGTGACTAGGCGTCAGGATAGATAATAATAAGGTATTTGAGGTATATATGTACATGAAGGCAGGGTAAAGTGACTAGGCATCAGGATAGATAATAATGAGGTATTTGAGGTAGATATGTACATGAAGGCAGGGTAAAGTGACTAGGCATCAGGATAGATAATAATAAGGTATTTGAGGTAGATATGTACATGAAGGCAGGGTAAAGTGACCAGGCATCAGGCTAGATAATAATAAGGTATTTGAGGTAGATATGTACATGAAGGCAGGATAAAGTGACCAGGCATCAGGATAGATAATAATAAGGTATTTGAGGTAGATATGTACATGAAGGCAGGGTAAAGTGACCAGGCATCAGGATAGATAATAATAAGGTATTTGAGGTAGATATGTACATGAAGGCAGAGTAAAGTGACTAGGCATCAGGATAGATAATAATAAGGCATTTGAGGTATATATGTACATGAAGGCAGGGTAAAGTGACCAGGCATCAGGATAGATAATAATAAGGTATTTGAGGTAGATATGTACATGAAGGCAGGGTAAAGTGACTAGGCATCAGGATAGATAATAATAAGGTATTTGAGGTAGATATGTACATGAAGGCAGGAGTAAAGTGACCAGGCATCAGGATAGATAATAATAAGGTATTTGAGGTAGATATGTACATGAAGGCAGGGTAAAGTGACTAGGCATCAGGATAGATAATAATAAGGTATTTGAGGTAGATATGTACATGAAGGCAGGGTAAAGTGACCAGGCATCAGGATAGATAATAATGAGGTATTTGAGGTAGATATGTACATGAAGGCAGGGTAAAGTGACTAGGCATCAGGATAGATAATAATAAGGTATTTGAGGTAGATATGTACATGAAGGCAGGGTAAAGTGACTAGGCATCAGGATAGATAATAATAAGGTATTTGAGGTAGATATGTACATGAAGGCAGGGTAAAGTGACCAGGCATCAGGATAGATAATAATAAGGTATTTGAGGTAGATATGTACATGAAGGCAGGGTAAAGTGACTAGGCATCAGGATAGATAATAATAAGGTATTTGAGGTAGATATGTACATGAAGGCAGGGTAAAGTGACCAGGCATCAGGATAGATAATAATAAGGTATTTGAGGTAGATATGTACATGAAGGCAGGGTAAAGTGACTAGGCATCAGGATAGATAATAATAAGGTATTTGAGGTAGATATGTACATGAAGGCAGGGTAAAGTGACCATGCATCAGGATAGATAATAATGAGGTATTTGAGGTAGATATGTACATGAAGGCAGGGTAAAATGACTAGGCATCAGGATAGATAATAATAAGGTATTTGAGGTAGATATGTACATGAAGGCAGGGTAAAGTGACTAGGCATCAGGATAGATAATAATAAGGTATTTGAGGTAGATATGTACATGAAGGCAGGGTAAAGTGACTAGGCATCAGGATAGATAATAATAAGGCATTTGAGGTATATATGTACATGAAGGCAGGGTAAAGTGACTAGGCATCAGGATAGATAATAATGAGGTATTTGAGGTAGATATGTACATGAAGGCAGGGTAAAGTGACTAGGCATCAGGATAGATAATAACAAGGTATTTGAGGTATATATGTACATGAAGGCAGGGTAAAGTGACTAGGCATCAGGATAGATAATAATGAGGTATTTGAGGTAGATATGTACATGAAGGCAGGGTAAAGTGACTAGGCATCAGGATAGATAATAATAAGGTATTTGAGGTAGATATGTACATGAAGGCAGGGTAAAGTGACTAGGCATCAGGATAGATAATAATAAGGTATTTGAGGTAGATATGTACATGAAGGCAGGGTAAAGTGACTAGGCATCAGGATAGATAATAATAAGGCATTTGAGGTATATATGTACATGAAGGCAGGGTAAAGTGACTAGGCATCAGGATGGATAATAATGAGGTATTTGAGGTAGATATGTACATGAAGGCAGGGTAAAGTGACTAGGCATCAGGATAGATAATAATAAGGTATTTGAGGTATATATGTACATGAAGGCAGGGTAAAGTGACTAGGCATCAGGATAGATAATAATGAGGTATTTGAGGTAGATATGTACATGAAGGCAGGGTAAAGTGACTAGGCATCAGGATAGATAATAATAAGGTATTTGAGGTAGATATGTACATGAAGGCAGGGTAAAGTGACCAGGCATCAGGCTAGATAATAATAAGGTATTTGAGGTAGATATGTACATGAAGGCAGGGTAAAGTGACCAGGCATCAGGATAGATAATAATAAGGTATTTGAGGTAGATATGTACATGAAGGCAGGGTAAAGTGACTAGGCATCAGGATAGATAATAATAAGGTATTTGAGGTAGATATGTACATGAAGGCAGGGTAAAGTGACTAGGCATCAGGATAGATAATAATAAGGTATTTGAGGTAGATATGTACATGAAGGCAGGGTAAAGTGACTAGGCATCAGGATAGATAATAATAAGGTATTTGAGGTAGATATGTACATGAAGGCAGGGTAAAGTGACTAGGCATCAGGATAGATAATAATGAGGCATTTGAGGTATATATGTACATGAAGGCAGAGGTAAAGTGACTAGGCATCAGGATAGATAATAATGAGGTATTTGAGGTAGATATGTACATGAAGGCAGGGTAAAGTGACTAGGCATCAGGATAGATAATAAGGTATTTGAGGTATATATGTACATGAAGGCAGGGTAAAGTGACTAGGCATCAGGATAGATAATAATAAGGTATTTGAGGTAGATATGTACATGAAGGCAGAGTAAAGTGACTAGGCATCAAGATAGATAATAATAAGGTATTTGAGGTAGATATGTACATGAAGGCAGGGTAAAGTGACTAGGCATCAAGATAGATAATAATAAGGTATTTGAGGTAGATATGTACATGAAGGCAGGGTAAAGTGACTAGGCATCAGGATAGATAATAATAAGGTATTTGAGGTAGATATGTACATGAAGGCAGGGTAAAGTGACTAGGCATCAGGATAGATAATAATAAGGCATTTGAGGTATATATGTACATGAAGGCAGGGTAAAGTGACCAGGCATCAGGATAGATAATAATAAGGTATTTGAGGTAGATATGTACATGAAGGCAGGGTAAAGTGACTAGGCATCAGGATAGATAATAATAAGGTATTTGAGGTAGATATGTACATGAAGGCAGGGTAAAGTGACCAGGCATCAGGATAGATAATAATAAGGTATTTGAGGTAGATATGTACATGAAGGCAGGGTAAAGTGACTAGGCATCAGGATAGATAATAATAAGGTATTTGAGGTAGATATGTACATGAAGGCAGGGTAAAGTGACCAGGCATCAGGATAGATAATAATGAGGTATTTGAGGTAGATATGTACATGAAGGCAGGGTAAAGTGACTAGGCATCAGGATAGATAATAATAAGGTATTTGAGGTAGATATGTACATGAAGGCAGGGTAAAGTGACTAGGCATCAGGATAGATAATAATAAGGTATTTGAGGTAGATATGTACATGAAGGCAGGAGTAAAGTGACCAGGCATCAGGATAGATAATAATAAGGTATTTGAGGTAGATATGTACATGAAGGCAGGGTAAAGTGACTAGGCATCAGGATAGATAATAATAAGGTATTTGAGGTAGATATGTACATGAAGGCAGGGTAAAGTGACCAGGCATCAGGATAGATAATAATAAGGTATTTGAGGTAGATATGTACATGAAGGCAGGGTAAAGTGACTAGGCATCAGGATAGATAATAATAAGGTATTTGAGGTAGATATGTACATGAAGGCAGGGTAAAGTGACCATGCATCAGGATAGATAATAATGAGGTATTTGAGGTAGATATGTACATGAAGGCAGGGTAAAATGACTAGGCATCAGGATAGATAATAATAAGGTATTTGAGGTAGATATGTACATGAAGGCAGGGTAAAGTGACTAGGCATCAGGATAGATAATAATAAGGTATTTGAGGTAGATATGTACATGAAGGCAGGGTAAAGTGACTAGGCATCAGGATAGATAATAATAAGGCATTTGAGGTATATATGTACATGAAGGCAGGGTAAAGTGACTAGGCATCAGGATAGATAATAATGAGGTATTTGAGGTAGATATGTACATGAAGGCAGGGTAAAGTGACTAGGCATCAGGATAGATAATAACAAGGTATTTGAGGTATATATGTACATGAAGGCAGGGTAAAGTGACTAGGCATCAGGATAGATAATAATGAGGTATTTGAGGTAGATATGTACATGAAGGCAGGGTAAAGTGACTAGGCATCAGGATAGATAATAATAAGGTATTTGAGGTAGATATGTACATGAAGGCAGGGTAAAGTGACTAGGCATCAGGATAGATAATAATAAGGTATTTGAGGTAGATATGTACATGAAGGCAGGGTAAAGTGACTAGGCATCAGGATAGATAATAATAAGGCATTTGAGGTATATATGTACATGAAGGCAGGGTAAAGTGACTAGGCATCAGGATGGATAA
>NW_027039967.1:62500-125000 GCF_034236695.1 Oncorhynchus nerka
AAATAATTACAATTCATCTGATCACTCTTCAGAACATTCTGGAGTATATGCAAATTGTCATCATACAAACTGAGGCAGCAGACTTTGTGAAAATTAATATTTGTGTCATTCTCAAAACTTTTGGCCACGACTGTAGATTAAGGATTCATATTTTCCTGAAAATCGACCAAGTTTCAATACCGGAGGCCTCCCAAGTGAAACAGATATTTAGTAATGATAGAGTAACTTTGTTCGCCAGGCCGTTCATAAATTCAGAGCGTTATCATGTTCCTCAATCAATTCAGCGCATTTCAGTAGTAGACTAGACAGAGGGCTAGGCTATCGCGACACAGCACGCTCACGACACACAGCGTAGGCTAACTTTTAACGAATGACCTAATATCTCCTATTTGGCTAAGTCGGGTTGATGATTATACAGATAGCAGGTCAGCTCATGAATAACAGAGAGATGATGAGAGGAAATTGTTTACATTTCAAGGTATCTTAAAGGGGACCAACTCTGTAAAAATATCCATATCTACTCTCATACTATTTGTTGATCACATATTCTCTACCGAAGCTCTTATATGAGCAGCAGTAGGAGACAGCGCCGTGAAGCAAGGGAATTGTTAAAGCCAAATTTTGACATGCATTTGGCGAGACGCGCTTTGATAATGAAACCTATGAATTACAGAATAAAGTTAGGAATTTCCATGCGATACAGGACTCAGGATTTTGGGGTTTATTTTGGGTTTCAGTGGGATTGGGATGACAGGAAAGTAGCCTGGGCTCTATATAAGCCTATATATGAGACAATAGATAGATAACACATTTGATTTAGGCTACATTAGTGCATGCTACATGTCTCTGATCAGTGATAGAGTAGATGAGCAAACAAATAAATGAGCTACCACTTTCACTTGTCCAGCCAGAGATCATTGAACCAAATATACAGTGAAAGAAAATCACATTGACTGATTATCAGACACGTCACAGGCTTTTGGAAGGGAGTAGGACAGGCTAATACACAGGTGAAGAGCAAGATCCACTTGTATAACATGCTAGCAAAATGTTCTGCTAAGCTAATGTATGAGCAGTCTAAAATAAAGATGATCATTAGCAGTCACCTGAACGTAGCTAACATTTCCCCAGCCTAATTGTTTCCATATATCCAAACGAAGATTCAGTGAAAACAAAGATCTGCTTGTCGCAATGCAGCGCGATGGCGCTGTCCCAAGGAAAATGGTGCTGAAATTATCATCTAGGTGACCACACATGGCTATTACATGAAATTAGTATAACAGCTGTATATGCCTTTGGTAGTTTCAGTATACGTAAGAAGTTGTTACATGCCTTCAATTGCATTAGCCGACTTTATTCCAATCTTTTCATCATTCAGTTGATCATAACTAAGGTGAGTTTTCCTCACTCTGCGCTTTTTCTGGGCCAATGGCTGTTTCCTCCTCTCCACGCTCATTTCTGTGATGACGAACTAGGCCTGGCCTCTGGCTTTTAGCTCAATGGGTTTGGTTCAGACCGGGATCGAATTTTCAGTTCTTATTAGGACTCAATTCTGCATTGGGTCTCGCGTGCAGTCCGTGGCAGTTTCAATTATGCATGTGCTTGAATTTGTGGCAACTAAATACGCTAGGCTCAAGGCTTCCATTCGACAAGCTGACTGGATAATGTGGGTTCTGACTTTTTGCCAATCTGCTGCTGCACATGTTGTATATCTTGTGGAATTGCATTAGTGCGACATTGGGGGAAAATGTTGTAATTTCCCTGAGTCTTGTCATTACATTTTGGGGGGATATGTGAAGAGTAGTCCCGTAGTCACTGGATCCCGGTTACCCGTCTTAATCCCTACTGTAGATATAATAGATTTACACTCAATCGGCATAACACCACCCACTCATTATTGAACAAGACATAGCCTGGACACACAGACGCACAAGCAAAGCAGACAAGGTTGAGTTTGATTTGCTAGTCTAGACTGAAAAACAGACGGACAGACAGACAGTGTGACACACACACACACACACTATGGTCCCCCTGTCCCCTGGTTAAGCCAGAGGAGCAGAGGCAGAGCATGTTTTCAATTACAGCTCCCTCTATCTCTCCTCTCCTCCACTAACACTGGATTAGGACCATGGTATGTCTGACAATGTCCTGTTACGTCAACTCAGACTAGGAGAGAGAAATCCCCATACTGCCGCTGCCCTCCTCTTCTCTACTCCACATCGTGTGTGTGTGTGTGTGTGTGTGTGTGTGTGTGTGTGTGTGTGTGTGTGTGTGTGTGTGTGTGTGTGTGTGTGTGTGTGTGTGTGTGTGTGTGTGTGTGTGTGTGTGTGTGTGTGTGAACATCTGTTCTCGCCATCCAGGGAGAGACAATGTCTAGGTTTTGATTTGTGTGAGTGGGAAGGCTTATTACTAACACAGCAACATGCTGCACCTTTACACGCAGTCAGGTACACACGTTGACGTTATGTCCCCAGGTAGCCTCGGTAATGTTACCCTCTCATTACCCTCCATCATTCTGGAGGTAATGTGCCAATCCATCATCCTCTCCTTTCTTTCTTTTCTTCCCTCTCTACTGTGTTAATGTAAGAGAGAGAGAACATACTGATTAGACCAAACTGCCCAGGGGTTCTACTTACTGTAGACTCTAATTGTGTGTGTGTGTGTGTGTGTGTGTGTGTGTGTGTGTGTGTGTGTGTGTGTGTGTGTGTGTGTGTGTGTGTGTGTGTGTGTGTGCATGCGTGTGCGTGCGTGTGTGTTGGTTGGTTCTTGTATTCTTGTGAGGACCTAAAGTCCCCAAAATTTCCCCACAAGGATAGTGAAACAAGGACAATTCCCATGTCCCCACAAAGAAAAATTATATTTTAGACGTTAGGTTTAGGTTTATGGTTAGAATTAGGTTTGGGGTTAGGGTTAGCGGTTAATTAAGGGTTTGGGGTTAAGGTTAGGGTTAGGTTTAAGGTTAGGGGTTAGGGAAATTAGGATTTTAAAGAATGGGAATTAATTGTTTGATCCTCACAAGGATAGTAAAACAATTGTGTGTGTGTGTGTGTGTGTGTGTGTGTGTGTGTGTGTGTGTGTGTGTGTGTGTGTGTGTGTGTGTGTGTGTGTGTGTGTGTGTGTGTGTGTGTGTGTGTGTGTGTGTGTGTGTGTGTGTGTGTGTGTGTGTGTGTGTGCGTGTGTGCGTGTGTGTGTGCGTACTTCTGTTAATGTCAGGATCCAGTGGTTGACATGGTTAAGTGCTAAATGGGCCGTCCTTCCTCCGTCAGTCAGACTAATAAAGGGAGAGAGAGGTAACTATTTATGACCACTGTACTAGCAGAGGTAGGAAGAGAAGGGAGACAGCTAGGAATAAGAGGATGAGGATGAACCCCTTTGTAACTAATACTCCATATCCATCAACAGATCTCCAGTTGCAGAGGTATAGTTACAGTATACAATATAGAATTACTCCACAGGGCAGAAAGCTGGTGGGTTCATAGTATCTAATTCACTTCTAATACGCTACATCTGAGAGAAGTTCAGCATGGACCCAACAGCGTGTAGTCTGTGGTGCTATACCTGATAGATGGACTGTGGACAGATGCATGGTGTGTGTATCTTTCCTCTTCCTGTCTCTACCACTGGGCCAGTCAGTTCTGATAGATGCATAGCGTATGGACTCTGGCCAGGGGGAAGGCTCTGGGCATATGTTCTGCCTCAACCCCCCCACCTTCTGATCAGACACCTTATTTTTCTTCTCCTCCTCTTTAGCTCCCTCCTTGTGAAGCAGAGCATAATTGGTAGGTGAGAGAGAGAGAGAGAGAGAGAGAGAGAGAGAGAGAGAGAGAGAGAGAGAGAGCACAAGAGATAGAGGGGAGAGAGAGAGAGGGGAATAGAGAGAGAGAAAGTAGGAGAGAGAGAGAGAGAGAGAGAGAGAGAGAGAGAGAGAGAGAGAGAGAGAGAGAGAGAGATAGAGGGGAGAGAGAGAGAGAGGAATAGAGAGAGAGAAAGTAGGAGAGAGAGAGAGAGAGCATGAGATATAGAGGGGAGAGAGAGAGAGAGAGAGAGAGAGAGAGAGAGAGAACAGTCTGCAGCACCCAGCCTCACCCGACTAGAATCTGAAGTCAAATGTCTACTGTTTGCTGATGATCTGCTGCTTCTGTCCCCAACCAAGGAGGGACTACAGTATCACCTATATCTGTACAGATTCTGTCAAACCTGGGCCATGACAGTAAATCTCAGTAAGACAAAAATAATAGTGTCCCAAAAAAAGTCCAGTTGCCAGGACCACAAATACAAATTCCATCTAGACACCTTTGCCCTAGAGCACACATAAAATGATACATACCTCGGCCAAAACATAAGCACCACAGGTAATTTCCACAAAGTTGTGAACGATCTTAAGAGAAGGGCCCTTCTATTCCATCAAAGGGAACATTAAATGCAACATACCAATTAGGATTTGGCTAAAAAAACTTGAATAATTTATAGAACCCATTGCCCTTTATGGTTTTGAGGTCTGGGGTCCGCTCACCAACCAAGAATTCACAAAATGGGACAAACACCAAATTGAGACTCTGCATGCAGAATTCAGCAAACATATCCTACGTGTACAACGTAAAACACCAAATAATGCAGAATTAGCCCGATACCAGCTAATTATCAAAATCCAGAAAAGAGACATCCACCTACAAGGAAGTGATTCTCAAACCTTCCATAACAAAGCCATCACCTACAGGGAGATGAACCTGGAGAAGAGCCCCCCTAAGCAAGCTGGTCCTGGGGCTCTGTTCACAAACACAAACACACCCCACAGAGCCCCAGGACAACAACACAATTAGACCCAACCAAATCATGAGAAATCAAAAAGATAATTAACAAAAAAACTGAGCAAACTAGAATGCTATTTGACCCTAAACAGAGAGTTCACAGTGGCAGAATACATGACCACTGTGACTGATCCAAAATTAAGGCAATATTTGACTATGTACAGACTCAGTGAGCATAGCCTTGCTATTGAGAAAGGCAGCCATAGGCAGACAAGGCTCTCAAGAGAAGACAGACTATGTGCACAATGCCCACAAAATGAGATGGAAACAGAGATATATTAGAGAGACATATTTCCCTCAGATTACACAGACCCATAAAGAATTTCGAAAACAAATCCAATTTTGATAAACTCCCATATCTACTGGGTGAAATTCCACAGTGTGTGCCATCACTGCAGCAAGATGTGTGACCTGTTGCCACAAGAAAAGGGCAACCAGTGAAGAACAAACACCATTGTAAATACAACCTATGTTTATTTATTTCCCCTTGTGTACTATTTGCACATCATTACAACACTGTATATAGACATAATATGACATTTGAAATGTCTTTATTCTTTTGGAACTTCTATGAGTGTAATGTCTACTGTTCATTCTTTTTTGTTTATTTTACTTTTGTTTATTATCTTTTTCACTTGCTTTGGCAATGTTAACCTATGTTTCCCATGCCAATAAAGCTCCTTGAATTGGAGAGAGAGAGGAGAAGAAGAGAGGAGAGGAAGAGAGAGAGAGAGGAAGAGAGAGAGGGAAAGAGAGAAAGAGAAAGAGAAAGAGAAAGAAAGAGAAAGAGGACTCAGGACAAGACCCAGATACAGAAGGCAGACAGTTAGAATATCAGATGTTCATTATGAAACAGTGGGCAGGCAAACAGCAGGTCCAGGTCAGGCAGAGGTCAGTAATCCAAGGCAGCATCAATCGGGGACAGAACAAAAGGCAGGCTCAGTGCAGGCAGAATGGTCAGAAACAGGACTAGAAAACAGAAACTAGAGCTACTGGAAACCGGGAAAACACGCTGGTAAGACTTGTCAAGACGAGCTGGGAACAGACCAACAGAAAACGCAGGTATAAGTACACAGGGATTAATGGGGGAAAATGGGAGACACCTGGTGGGGGGGGTGGAGACAAGCACCAGACAGGTGAAACAGATCAGGGTGTGACAGGAGGAGAAATAGAGGAGGAGGAGAGAGAGAGAAGGGGGGAGGTGGGACACAGCGAGAAAGAGAGAGAGAGAGAAAGAGAGAGAGATAGAGAGAGGGGGGTTAGAGAGAGGAATGGAGCTCTGTTCAAGGTCAGTGAGTGTGTAGCAAGAGCTCTGTTCCATTTAAAACCAAGCTGCTCACACCACATAACCCTCACTCAGCGTTCACACACATTTAGGCTCTAATTCACTCAGAACTAGTCAGGGGGAGCAGTTCTGTCACATTCTGTCTTGCTGCCAGGCCCGTCTCAATGTCACAATGTGGGAGCAGATGAACTTTCCAGATCAGTGCACCATGAGCCCATGGCCAGGGAAAAACTGATTGGATTTACCCACCATGTGGCGTCAGAACACCTCAGAAACACACACACACAGACACATGTACACACACAGACGCACACACACACTATCCATTACATCATTGATTCTTAGTTTAGCTCAGCTCACCTCACAGTTCATTGATTCTAACCACACACATCTGCTGTGCACCAGCTCCAATATGACTGGTCTTGTACCTGTTTTGACCTCGACCTCACAGCCAGGCAGTATGTGATGCATGACAATGCAACTGATCCAGGGACAGCCTGTTTTCGATCTTTCAGCCTTGGCAAGGCACATTTGACATTGGTGACGTTGAGCTGAAAGGACGTTATAATGCAGGGCATTAGCAGGCAGCTTGTATGCTTATAATGAAATGTAATTCCCATGTTTGTATACAGCGGCTTACAATGTTTGGCAAATTAGGCTTACTGAGTGAACAGTGAATGTTCTGTTGTGTTATTCCCATAGACTTTCACAAGCACGGCCAGACAAGACCAGATTGAGATGGATTTAGCAGGCTTTAAAGTGCAGAGTTCGGAGTGCAGCTATTTCTTTTTTTATGGGGGCCTTTATGTATTCAAGAAGTGTGTGTGCGTGTGCGTGTGCGTGTGTGTGTGTGTGTCGGTGTGCGTGTGTTTACCTCTGCGGTTAGTTGTTCAACTGAGACCAGCTTTGGCCCTCTTAAAAGAGATGAAGCAGCCAAAAGTCCTTTAGTGGCAAGCTAATCACCATGTCTGATCCCATAGCACTCCAGCCAAACAAATGCATGATAATCCTACTAAAACACACACACACCACCCAGAGCTTAGCTCTTACAGGTTTCTACTGATCTTTTCCGTAAGGTAAGACATTGACCTTTAGGAAACCCTACCATCTTCCTCCCTGATCCCCAGGTCCCCTGGTGTGTTTGGGCCGTGTTACCCAGGTGGATGTCAGGTGTGTGTTCCAGGGAAAGCAGGCGAGGTGATGTAACACCACGTTCTATAACACTGAAGAACACCTCTCACATTCCCAGGGCAGTCACCAAGGCCAGGGTATCATAACCCAGGGTCTGGTTCCAAACACAGACAACCCGCCAACCTGCAATGATCTGTCTCATTGTTTGGTTTTAGGAAGCCTCATAGCCCCTACTCCCCCCCCCCCACATGGTGCAGCAACCCACCAGAGAGTGGTGGAGAGTTACCATGGGAACGTCAGTGTCAGTTTGAGACTTTTAAACAAGCTACCGCTGTGCTACATTCTGTCTTCAGCCTACGTCTCAGTCTGACCCATTTAGATAAAAGCAGAGCGACATCATGGTGTGGTTGAAGAGGTGGATTGAAATGCCATGTGGTCATGTTTGTTCATTCTATTACAGCACTTGACTGTTTGTGACCAGGCTCTCAAAAATGGAAAACCCACAGCCAACATCTGAAAGTAATTCCGATTATTACACCTTGACGGGGTACAAATACATAAAACTCCTTTTGCGTTGCCTAATGAATAAAATATATGGCTGGGAGATTATAGGAATAAACATGACTACTCACTGTGATGATTAAACTTTCAGGTGCTCTGTGTGTGTGTGTGTGTGTGTGTGTGTGTGTGTGTGTGTGTGTGTGTGTGTGTGTGTGTGTGTGTGTGTGTGTGTGTGTGTGGTGTGTGCGTGTGTGATGTGCGTGTGTGTGTGTGCCAGATACACGTTTCAAACCTAATTAAAGGGCAACACTCCTCTCCTGCCTGCTTCCCATTTCTCTTTCTTTAACCAATCTCTTTTTTCCCTTTCTCTGAAACAGCAGTCCCAAGTGATTCTTCCTAGAAGAAGGCAGCTTCATGGCAGATAGTATCATATGACAATTACTAAGCAAGACCTACCTCTTACTCCCCATTCATCCTCCCCAACACCATCACCATCATGACCTAACTGACAGCCCTGTGGATTGACAGTCTGCAGAGGGTCGTTTCCATTGACTGAGTCAGTGCACTGTACATGTTGTGTAGGTTTCAGTGACAGTATTCCTGAACCCCTGATACTATCCGTGTGTAATCCCATCCCCGGGGCCTATAGGAGGAGATTTTCCGAGGTTATGTGTTTCTGTGTGTGTGCGTGTGTGTGTGTGTCTGTTTGTGATAAATCTGAGTGGACGAGGTGACATTGATGAATGAGATCTTATCGGGGACGAACAGGAATAGTTTCAAGTTAGGGAGGACATTTCTAGTAGGGCCGTACGTATGGCCACCACACACACACTGACATACTCCTATGTTATACTGCATTACAGCCCGGCTTTGTATTTCACCCGGAGATGGGAGTTCATCAGAAAAGGGTGTGAATTGATGGCCTTGTAAAATACCCAGACAGCCACATTGATCTGAGTCAATCCCAGATGTCATTTGTGCTCTGTGAGACAACCTCGGAGGCCATAGGAGCAGACCCCTAAACTAACAGACGGATTCCATCTGGGTTAGGTTGTTATAGCAGGAGGCAATCCGCTCACCTAGATTGTATTTAGCCTGTAATAGTCCATTTTCTTCTTGTGCGTGTGTGTGTGTGTGTGTGTGTATGTGTGTGTGTGTGTGTGTGTGTGTGTGTGTGTGTGTGTGTGTGTGTGTGTGTGTGTGTGTGTGTTAAAGAGTCATAGTGTATTGTATTTGTACAACCACAGCATGTGTAATGAGACTGTCTGTCAGACTGTCTTTAAAGTTGAACGATGATGCCAACATCCTGGGCACCAAGTAATGACAGGACTCTATGAGACACACACACACACACACACACGCACACACGCGCACACACAAACTGGTTAACATCTGTAAGGTGTAACATCAGCGGGAATGTTACACCTGTAACATCAGCGGGAATGTTACACCTGTAACATCAGCGGGAACTAATCATGTTATACACACACACACATACACCTTGCAACCTGAGGATGATGGTGATAGATGGATGACACATCACCCTTGGGAAGGACATACGTGGGCAGGAAGTGAGGGAGGACATTACCAAGCTCTTCCTGCTCTCCTTATGGTTTCACTAGGGTCTCATTTAAACACTGCTGCTCGCCTTGTTCGATATCATCTATCGATCAACACACACCCCACCCAGGCAGGCAGGCCAGCTGGCATGCGTCTTCCTGGCGATCGACAGGCCAGAGGGAGAGATGGGATAGCTAACAGTCACTGACCTGGAAGAGAATAATTAGCTAGCTGAGGAAAGGCATCCAACGTGGAATAATCCATACCGTTGTTTTGTTCAAACACAGTATGGAACGAGTCCGAAAGACGTACTTCAGTCAGGGAGGATTACAATGGTACGACAGAACCATGTTGTTTACCCATCCATATACAGGTAACTGGCAAAATAAAGGAAACACAAGCATAGTATCTTAATAGGGCGTTGGGCCACCACCAGCCAGAACAGCTTCTGTGCACCTTGGGTACCTGTTGATATCTGATGACTGAGACGGCTATGGCATACAGTTTGCATTGTTTTCATGCTTATCAAACCATTATGTGACACCTCGTGCCCTGTGGATGGTGGCATTGTCACCCTATGGGGGCATAATCATGGTATCCAAAATAATGGCCAAAATAATGGCCTGCCCACCATTTTTATAAATCACCCTAAGGATGATGGGATGTTAATTACTTAATTAATTCAGCAACAACACCTGTGTTTAAGCACCTGCTTTCAATGTACTTTGTATCCCTCATTTACTCAGGTGTTTCCATTATTATATGTATATACCCCCCTATCTGTCACCCGGTGTGTCTATACTAGGACATTGGACTTGGATAAAAACCTACCACTGATTGATGTCATTCTATACATAGATATGTCTGCTGCTGTTCAAATTGATTCCCTGAGGTGACCCAATGTGAGCTACCTGAGGGAGTGATGGCAGGAGTCAGAGGAGACAAATGACTAGTGTGGAACAATGACAGAGCTGCCCCAGGGGACAGATAGGGACATAGTGGAGCTGCAGTGTAGGAGCATAGTGTTCAGCTCTGTTTAAGGCTGTCAGGGTATTGGGAGAGTCACTTATTGGCAGGTTCTCTCTTTCTTTACATTTCCGTTTATCTACCCCCTGCCATATCTTTCTCTCTTCTCTCTCTCCTTCTATCACTCTCTCCGGATCTGTTTCTAAATCTCTCTCCATATGTCTCTTTTTATTTCTGTCATTCTTGTTCTTCTTCGTGTCTCATGTGGTGGTTGATTTCTTTACTATCAAATGAGGAGAGACAAACTTATAACACAAGTCAAAGTTATACTTAAATTAAATCTTTATTCATTTATTATTACAACACACACAGATAAAGTTAATTGATTGAGTGCCCTACGTTAATGATGGCTGGTCGACGAATCTCCAAGATAACGGTACAAATTAATCACTTTTTATAGCCAAGATACACCCCCTTCAGTCTACATGACAAACAACAGATGTATGGAATGGGTCACAAGGTTAAGATTAGTATGAAAGATACTTATAATTCACAGCAGACAGTATCTGCTGTAAAAACTGTTCTCATTGTGTATGGACCAGGGCCGTCATCTCTCCCTGGTACCTTATAGAACAGAAACATTAACCCATGATATGGAATGCGGTCTCTTTAGGTTTTATCACCCAGAATACATCGTAAATCTTCTGTCAGTGTTAAATCTCCCAGAAGCCCACTTTCAGTTCACACAGACATAATAGAGTTGTACGAACCCTCTATTCTGTTGCATAAAACAACCATTTGATGCAGTTACAGGATTATAACATAATCTTGTAATGTTGCTCTCACGTTCCCCATTTTGAGAGTCCTCTCAATTTAAAAGAAAATATCAAGATTTAAAAATGTTCATTCACATGTAGAACATGCAGACCTTCTTCATAAACCAAGAAGCATAAAAGCAACAACTCATTGAATGGGTTCCTGCATGTGACTGGCTGCTATAACACGGCTCAGTCTTCTCCCCAGAAACTTAGCACTGTCTCCCATTTTAATCTCCAACACATATTCTAAGCATTCTACCAATTTGTTTGGGGTGGTCATGATGCCGAAGTCGGCTCCTCACCTTGTTCGGGCGGCGTTCGGTGGTCGACATCACCGGCTTTCTAGCCATCGCCGCTCCATTTTTCCATTGTTCCATTTGTTTTGTCTTGTTCCCTGCACACCTGGTTTTCATTCCCTAATCACACTGCATGTATTTATTCCTCTGTTCCCCTCCATGTCTTTGTGTGAAATTGTTTTTGTTTCATGTTTGTGTGTACGCTCCAGGCTGGGTGTTCCCCCGATATTCCGTGGCTTTTCACGAGGGATGTTTATTGTACAACATTTGCTCTATTTTTGTGACTGTTTCGCGCATAGCACTTTTACCTTTGGCTGGAGGTTTTGACGCAGTGGCGTCTGCCTCTGCCTTAATAAAGTGTGTGCCTGTTCACAACTCTCTGCTCTCCTGCACCTGACTTCTCCACCAGTAGCGTACACCGTGACAACAGCCACCTGCACAAGCCCATGAAGAATTTAAAAAATTCATACAGTACATGATTCAAGGCTTCATAGACAGTGAAAATCAAACATGTAATGCATAATGCAGTGCATGCAACAATGGAGTTTAATAAAAATAAGCTTTAGTTATCTATCACACTCCAATAGATCCGCATGGTGGAAATAACTATTTCCGTCCCAGAAACTAAAATGAGCAGATCATGTTGGACAAATCCAGGTAGTGACCTTTCAGGCACTGTTTCTTCTGGCATCTTCTTCACTGTCTTCTTCGGATAGCTTTACAGTTCAAAGTGGATGACCCATGATAATGTCCCAATTTCCGTGTCTCACCTGAGCCACCATTACCTTTACCACCCATTATGTCTTGTCCATTCGTCAACCAGTATACCAGGAACATAAGAAAAGTTTGGAACAGATTTCTCCCCATGCCCACTCCTCGTGGACTCCTTTCACTTTCCTGAGAGAAAAGACATGAAAGAAAAGCAGTCGATAGCTCTGATTGGACGCTGCATACAGGCTGCTTGCTCAGGACTCAGGTCCCTCGGTAGAAGTGGTGCGGACAGGGTCGTATTGAATGCCATTTCTTCAGCCGGTTAGAGGGGGTTTTGAGGTACACATACTGTTCGGTCCAAGTATCTCTTGCATGCATTAAGACACTGTCACGTTCTGACCTTTATTTCCTATGTTTTGTATTTATTTAGTATGGTCAGGGCGTGAGTTGGGTGGGCAATCTATGTTTGTTTTTCTATGATTTGGGGATTTCTATGTTTCGGCCTAGTATGGTTCTCAATCAGAGGCAGGTGTCATTAGTTGTCTCTGATTGAGAATCATACTTAGGTAGCCTGGGTTGCACTGTTTGTTTGTGGGTGATTGTCTATGTTAGTGGCTTGTGTCAGCACAGGTCTCATTTGTAGCTTCACGGGCATCATTGGTTTATTGTTTTTATTTTTTTATTGTTACTCTTTTGTACAGTGTTGCAGTGTTCAGTGTTCTCTTTATTAAAATTCACTATGAACACATATCACGCCGCATTTTGGTCCTCTGATCCTTCTCGCCTCTCCTCTTCAGATGAAGAGGAGGAAGACCGTGACAGACACTTGATAACCTCAAGAGAGGACAGATCAGAACAACAATTTAGTTCAGTTCATTTTTGATTCAGGAAATCCAGACAGGCATTGACTATATGATAAATGATTACTTTTACCAGTTATTCTTAATATCAATGTGTAAACATGTGTCAAAGACAATAACAACACATTCTATTGAAACAATTTTTTCAAATTGGCTTATACTCCACATCACGTCAACTTCATTGCAGAGCCACAGGATCACCCGGGAGAACTCTCAACAATCCAGCATACCTAATCTCGTGAGATTTGTATCAAAACCGAACTGAACAAACAACACAAACAGCACAACAATACACCCCTTCACATATGACTCAATAAACTCCTACAAATCACTCAAGGCGTGTAAACTTCAATCCAAAACCTCAGAGGACTGTTATCGCCCCCATTTTGACACGACTCCCAATGTGAGTAATGGGTATAAAACAAACACTACTAGTAGTCAAAAAATAAAACGTAATAATTTCAAATAACAAAATCGAATTAGAATCACCACCCTTAACTCCATAAAGAAAAATAATTGTTGCCATACGGTCATAGTAAAATAGACTTAATCAGATGCTTGGCATTTGGATAATAAGATTTGACGTTATCTTGGGGTTCCGTTCATTCACTGCCCATCATAGAATATCATGGGGTGGTATTGAGAGAGGGATGATATTTTAGAAAGCAGCAGAAGGTCTATAGTTCCTGGGAGGCTTGATTTTGCCCTGGTTTCTAGGAGGTTAGAGAACCGTTGAGGATCCTATGACGGGCCGGTAATTGTCCGGGAAGCAAAAGTACATTTTTGTGCTTCCACTGGAGAGCTGCTTCGTAGCTGTGGAGAGTCCTTGAAAACGCAAATGGAATGGTTGATGTGAGTACCTAAGAATTTATTATGTTTTATATGGATCCTGTGAAGATATGAAAATGTGATGAATTCTATGTGTGTATAATTGATTACTAGAGATTTGATAACTTAAACAACCAATATGTAGACGTACGTAGGTTTTGAGTTGGTCTCTTTAATGGATCATTTGATAAGGGTGATGTTTAAGCAATTGTCTCAGAAACTGAAACTTACCCTAACTATGTAACTATAAAACGCTGATTGGATATTCTGCATCCGGGTTCTACATTTGAAGTAAAATTGCCTTTAAGGCCTGAAATTTAAAAGAAAATGTGTCCTAGTATGAGAGGAATTGCTATATTTATTGAATAAACTTTTTTCTATAATGTTAGTGCGAATTAAGATGGAATCTCGACGTAACTTATAACGGCGTACAAAGCCTAGGGTATCCATCAAACGAATTATCATTGCGGGATAAATGTAATGTAGTAAAGTAATTGAGATATTTTGCATGAGAAAACAATCTGCTTTTATTAAAAAGCACAAGATTTGTTTCCTAGTCAATGAATGTCGATTTAACTCGTTGACTGCCAATCGATTTCTTTTGCGCATGTGAGAATCTCTGCGGAGAAACGTTTGGACCTTTAATTAAGGTTATTTTCTGCGAATTGTGTCGTTATTATGTGCCAGATGTTGAGACTACAAACCTCGTAATTGGGTTATTTGGGGGATTTCTTTGTCATTTCAATAGCATTGGGTCTATGGTATTGACTCAAATCTGCGTTTCTGATTGTAATTCAACTGTTCGTATGTTTTGCCTGGACAGATACGGCCACCACTGTTTGTTTAAGATATAACCTAAACGTTTTAATAGCTTGCTTAGTTCAAATTGAAAGGCTCATTTATTCAACATAAATTGCGAGGTGTCTTCGATGTAATACGTTGTCTGTTGCCTAAATGGTCTGCTGGAATAACATATTGAGAATGGAGTCATATTTAAATAACTGAATCAAAGAAGAGACAGTTACCTAAATCGAATGAATTCTAATAATAGTGGATAGGTAATTGCGATAGAGCTGTGCCCTTGATCCTAATTGATAACAAAACATGGCTATTAATTATTGCATAATAAAACATGGCTATAATCGAAGATGTGGGTAGTAAATGGTTGTAGTATTGTGCCCACCGAAATGTGTTTTTTTCCTTATGGATTGACTGATGTATTTTATAAATGTATAAATTATATTACATGTTACTTTGGGCTGAGATCCCGCTAACGGGATCGATATGACAACAGCCAGTGAAAGTGCAGTGCGCCATATTCAAAACAACAGAAATCCCATCATTTAAATTCCTCAAACATACAAGTATTTTACACCATTTTAAAGATACACTTCATGTTAACCTCTCTGGGATATGTAGGACGCTAGCATCCCACCTGGCCGAAAGCCAGGGAAAATGCAGAGCGCCAAATTCAAACAAATGACTATAAAAATCTAACTTTCATTAAATCACACATGCGAGATAGAAAATTAAAGCTACACTTGTTGTGAATACAGCCAACATGTCAGATTTCAAAAAGGCTTTTCGGCGAAAGCAAATGATGCTATTACCTGAGGATTGCACATCCGTAAACAAAGTGAGAAACCATATTTCAACCCTGCAGGCGCGACACAAAACGCAGAAATAAAAATATAAATCATGCCTTACCTTTGACGAGCTTCTTTTGTTGGCACTCCAATATGTCTCATAAACAACACAAATGGTCCTTTTGTTCGATTAATTCCGTTGATATATATCCAAAATGTCCATTTATTTGGCGCGTTTGATCCAGAAAAACACTGGTTTCAACTTGTGCAACGTGACTACAAAATGTCTCAAAAGTTACCTGTAAACTTTGCCAAAACATTTCAAACTACTTTTGTAATACAACTTTAGGTATTTTTTTACGTAAATAATCAATAAAATTGAAGACGGGATGATCTTTTTTCAATACAGGAGGAAAACAAACTGTAGCTAGCTTTCTGGTCATGCGCCTCTATCTAACAGTACACTTCAAGTGACCCTCGTTCAAGATGGCCGTACTTCTTCATTACACAAAGGAATAACCTCAACCAATTTTTAAAGACTGTTGACATCCAGTGGAAGCGATAGGAACTGCACGAAGGTCCCTTGGAAATCTGAATTCCCAATGAAATCTCATTGAAAAGAGAGTGACCTCAAAATATAACATCTGAATGATTTGTCCACGGGGTTTCGCCTGCTACATAAGTTATGTTATACTCACAGACATGATTCAAACAGTTTTAGAAACTTCAGAGTGTTTTCTATCCATCTACTAATAATATGCATATCTTATCTTCTGGGGATGAGTAGCAGGTAGTTGAATTTGGGCATGCATTTCATCCGGACGTGAAAATACTGCCCCCTGTCACCAAAAAGTTCATCCCACCACAGTATCCGATTTCAAAAAGGCTTTACGACGAAAGCAAACCAAACGATTATGTTAGGTGAGTGCCAAGTCACAGGAAAACACAGACATTTTTCCAGCCAAAGAGAGGAGTCACAAAAAGCAGAAATAGAGATAAATTAATCACTAACCTTTTATGATCTTCATCAGATGACACTCATAGGACTTCATGTTACACAATACATGTATGTTTTGTTCGATAAAGTTCATATTTATATAAAAAAATCTCAGTATTCATTGGCGCATTATGTTCAGTAGTTCCAAAACATCCGGTGATTTTGCAGAGAGCCACATCAATTTACAGAAATACTCATAATAAACATTGATAAAAGATACAACTATTATGCATTGAATTGCATTGACCTTGGTTATCTTTGTTTCCTTTATTATTTTGGTTAGGTCAGGGTGAGACTAGGGGGGGTATGTTAGTTTTTGTATTCTCTAGGGTTTTTTGTATATCTAGGGTTTTTTGTAAGTCTATGTATTTGTATGTCTATGGTGGCCTGAATTGGTTCCCAATCAGAGGCAGCTGTTTATCTTTGTCTCTGATGGGGGACCATATTTAGGTAGCTATATTCCCTTGGGTATTTTGTGGGTTCTTATTCTATGTTTAGTTGCCTGTCTGCACTATCCGTATTCGCTTCATGTTTTGTTTGTTCAGTGTTGCATTTCTTTAATAAATTAAGAATGTACGCTTACCACGCTGCGCCTTGGTCTCCTCCGTACAACGAACGTGACAGATATTTGCAGTAGTCTGAATAGTTGAATCGGAAACGTTCTGTGATCATTTCTGATTACTGTTGCTGGGTTTATTGTTTAGGTAACCCGAGTGAATTTGAGCAGGAAGTTAATAATGTATTCAAACATTATAATCTGTTTCCATTACGTGGAACAATGTCCGGTCATTAAAGTGGATTGCAGTTTGAGTTTTTTTACAGGTACAGTGCACATTCACCATTACGTGGAACAATGTCCGGTCATTAAAGTGGATTGCAGTTTGAGTTTTTTTACAGGGACAGTGCACATTCACCATTACGTGGAACAATGTCCGGTCATTAAAGTGGATTGCAGTTTGAATTTTTTTTACAGGGACAGTGCACATTCATCAACGTTTCAGTAAAAGTGCTGGTTTTAGCCCGCCGGCTAATTTTCAACCACAGTCCCTGTGCAGGTTATTAAAAACAATTACAATAACAATACAGACAATCAATGAGCAGTGAGCACATGTAGAGCAACATAGAACAAGCAACATGTAGCACGCAAAAAGCAACAAAACAAAATACATAAAAGCAACAAAGTGTTTCCACGCCTCACCAGCTACAGACAACATGGAAAGCAGCAATACACAGCTAGGGATTATTTTCAATAGTCTGATTGGCCGTTAGCCATGTCTTCATGATATTTTTGAAGTGGTACAGTTGCGGTGGGCAATGATGGCAATAGGGCTTCCTATCAGGCACTTTGAGAGCCTGTTTGCAGACAGACTGAATGGGTTTTAATGTTGTACAGCAAGCTTGGGTGGTACAGTTGTGTGTCTGATGGCAGGGTATTCTAGACATGGGAAGCTCTCACAGAGAAAGCAGATTGACTAAAGGTGCTTTTCCTTAACTATACAGTCACCTCTCATGGCAGACCTTGTGGATCTGCTGCCATATGTTTGGGTTTTCTGTTTAAAAAAAGTACTGAGTGGAGGGAGAGCCAGGCCATTTAGGATCTTGAATACAAGACCTGAGTCGGTGTATTGCACCAGATTTTTCCAACTCAGGAGCTCATGTTTTCTGAGGATGTAACGGTGATGATGGATAAGAGCGTCTGCTAAATGACTTAAATGTAAATGTAATGATGGCAATAGGGCTTCCTATCAGGCACTTTGAGAGCCTGTTTGCAGACAGACTGAATGGGTTTTAATGTTGTACAGCAAGCTTGGGCCCAACTAGTCAAGCATTATGTTAAGTAGGGGAGTATCATAGATTTGAAGTACAGTTTTTCTATATACAGTGGGGAGAACAAGTATTGGATACACTGCCGAGTTTTACGGTTTTCCTACTTACAAACTTACTCAACTTGCCTACCTGGTTAAATAAAGGTGAAATAAAAATAAATAAATAAACAAAGCATGTAGAGGTCTGTAATTTTTATCATGGGTACACTTCAACTGTGAAAGACGGAATCTAAAACAAAAATCCAGAAAATCACATTGTATGATTTTTAAGTAATTAATTTGCATTTTATTGCATGACAAGTATTTGATCACCTACCAACAAGTAAGAATTCTGGCTCTCACAGACCTGTTAGTTTTTCTTTAAGAAGCCCTCCTGTTCTCCACTCATTACCTGCACCTGTTTGAACTCATTAACTGTATAAAAGACACCTGTCCACACACTCAATCAAACAGACTCCAACCTCTCCACGATGGCCAAGACCAGAGAGCTGTTTAAGGACATCAGGGATAAAATTGTAGACCTGCACAAGGCTGGGATGGGCTACAGGACAATAGGCAAGCAGCTTGGTGAGAAGGCAACAACAGTTGGCGCAATTATTAGAAAATGGAAGAAGTTCAAGATGACGGTCAATCACCTTCTGTCTGGGGCTCCATGCAAGAGCTCACCTCATGGGGCATCAATGATCATGAGGAAGGTGAGGGATCAGCCCAGAACTACACGGCAGGACCTGGTCAATGACCTGAAGAGAGCTGGGACCACAGTCTCAAAGAAAACCATTAGTAACACACTACGCCGTCATGGATTAAAATCCTGCAGCGCACGCAAGGTCCCCCTGCTCAAGACAGCGCATGTCCAGGCCCGTCTGAAGTCTTCCAATGACCATCTGGATGATCCAGAGGAGGAATGGGAGAAGGTCATGTGGTCTGATGAGACACAAATTGAGCTTTTTGGTCTAAACTCCACTCGCAATGTTTGGAGGAAGAAGAAGGATGAGTACAACCCCAAGAACACCATCCCAACCGTGAAGCATGGAGATGGAAACATCATTCTTTGGGGATGCTTTCTGCAAAGGGGACAGGACAACTGCACCGTATTGAGGGGAGGATGGATGGGGCCATGTATCGCGAGATCTTGGCCAACAACCTCCTTCCTTCCCTCAGTAAGAGCATTGAAGATGGGTCGTGGCTGGGTCTTCCAGCATGACAACGACCCGAAACACACAGCCAGGGCAACTAAGGAGTGGCTCCGTAAGAAGCATCTCAAGGTCCTGGAGTGGCCTAGCCAGTCTCCAGACCTGAACCCAATAGAAAATCTTTGGAGGGAGCTGAAAGTCCGTATTGCCCAGCGACAGCCCTGAAACCTGAAGGATCTGGAGAAGGTCTGTATGGAGGAGTGGGCTAAAATCAGTGTGTGCAGTGTGTGCAAACCTTGTCAAGAACTACAGGAAACGTATGATCTCTGTAATTGCAAACAAAGGTTTCTGTACCAAATATTAAATTCTGCTTTTCTGATGTATCAAATACTTATGTCATGCAATAAAATGCAAATTAATTAATTAGAAATCATACAATGTGATTTTCTGGATTTTTGACCTCTACGTGCTTTGTAAGTAGGAAAACCTGCAAATTCGTCAGTGTATCAAATACTTGTTCTCCCCACTGTATATCGTAAATTAGCTAGGTTAAAAGAGAGATTGGAATCAAGTATGATGCCATGGTACTTAAAAATCACCTGAAGCTTTTCCCCTGACACATAGACATCTGGCTCAGCAGCATCAGTTGCCCTCTCTGTGAGGAACATGCAGACAGTTTTTTTCACATTGAGATGCACAGTTCTCTCTTTTCCATAACCATATAACATTATCCTGGTACCGTTACTAAATGTAATACTTTTTTCTGTCATAAATGTAGTAAATTTCTCAGCGTAAGGAATCAGTGATATTTGATTCCAGGCATCTATTAAAAAGTTGTTTGTGACGTAATCTCCTACTTCTCCCTTAACATACATACTGTATGGGACTTCCATCAGTCTCCTTCCGGGACTTTGCTGTTTGCTGAAAATAAACGCAGTTGACAGTGAGAGGACTTTCTTTTTTTTCTGAGTTTATGACTTCTGACCTCTGCCCTGACTTTTCAGTGTGGTTTAATCACCCTCATTGGAAAGCCATTTGGATGATGAATTTAAGGTCATTTGTAATACTGATTTGAAGGTCATTTGTAATATAGATAATTATGATGAAGTTTATAGTTCTTAGCCATATGTGTGATGTGAACCAATGGGAAAAGGGAGAGGGCATTGCTTTTAACTAAGGGTAGGCTGTCTTAAAACTTGTTAGGGATCAGCCCCCTTTTTCTCAATTTCCGCCTGAATGACATGCCCAAAGCAAACTGATTGTAGCTCAGGCCCTGAAGCCAGGATATGCATATTATTGGTACCATTTGAAGGAAAACACTTTGAAGTTTGTAGAATTGTTAAAATAATGTAGGCAAATATAATATAATAGATGTGGTAGGAGAAAATCCAAATAAAAACCAACCAGAATTTATTTGGACAGTGCAGTTAGGTTAACAAGAATTGACGCTTTCAGCCGATATAAGACACTTATATGTACCTAAATGTTTAATTACTATAATAACTATTAGAATTTACTTGAATTACTCGCCCTCCAGCTTGACCAGAAATTGTACCTCCAGCGGAACACTGATCCCTCAGATGATTCGTTGAGAGCCCCGAGACAGAAGCACAAAGGTATTTTTATAGCCAAGATACATGCCAAACAACAGATGTATAGAATGGGTCACAAGGTTAAGATTAGTATGAAAGATACTTATAATTCACAGCAGACACTATCTGCTGTAACAAACGTTCTCATTGTGTATGGACCAGGTCTGACCCTGAGGTCATCTATCCCTGGTACCTTATTGAACAGAAACATTAACTCATGCTATGGAATGCGGTCTCTTTTATGCGGTCTAGGTTTTATCACCCAAAAGACATCGTAAATCTTCTGTCAGTGTTAACTCTCCCAGAGGCCCGCTTTCAGTTCACACAGACACAATAGAGTTATAAGAACCCTCTATTCTGTTGCATAAAATAACCATTTGATGCAGTTACAGCATTATAACATAATCTTGTAATTTTGCTCTCACACTCTCTCTCTCATATTCTCTCTTTCTAACCCTCTTTCTATCTCCTTTTCTCTCCTTGTTCCTCCCTCCAAGTAGGTTTTCCACTAAGAGCCCTGTGGTTAGCAGGTTGTTCACACAGTCAGTGCATCAGTAACCTCCACCAGGCTACCCTTCATCGCTATTGACAGAGAGCTGTCCCCGATGATAAAGTAATAGTCCACACAACATTCCATTAACACTCTACTACTCCTGGCAGAGATACTTCATGGTGGCCATTTTGGCTCTGGAGACAAAGTTTCTCGGCCATGGTTGAGTTGTCAGTGGGTTTTCGATTGACCAGATGAGAGATGAAGTGGTTAGCGCTGGCAGTATTCTTGGGCTCTGTAAATTGGCACCATTGGCTATAGTAGCGCAGGGCTTTTACCCAGCACTGCTAAGAGGGGAGTTATTACACACAGATATCTGTCAGCGTAGATCAGTACTATCTGAATGAATGACAATGTAATAAGTAAATGGATTTGTTGACAGTTTTATGAATGGGAATTTGTTGTAGCCTCATTGATGTTCTGAGGTGTGCTCTGAAAGGGTTGCTATTAACAAACTGCAATTCTCTAAAAGGAAGCTACATTTTCAAAATAAAACATATGCATTTTTAGTCTTGCATACCAAACCAATCTCACCCACCTTCTGTGAGGAGGTTGTCCCTCTAATCACTCTCTAATCACTGACTGAATTGGAATAATCTGAATGATAAATACATTTTTAAAACCCGTTCCCGAAACGACCAAAAGGACAACAAGACCTGTCCCCTTATGGACCCAGTCCGATCTTTTCAAAGACTCTCTCTACTTTTCATAAGCAGGTGAGTCTGCCAGTCTACACGGCCTCATTTGAACTTAGTGTGTGTGCGCACACTTGTATAGTTGATTACTTGTATAGTTCACTTTTCAGTCAAACTCCACACTAAGTGACTACAGTTTATTATTATGTTGGTGAAGTTTAGCACAGCAAAGATGCTTCAGGCTTCATTAAAACGGAGACATCTCACTCCCCCTTAGATAAAAGATGTATCCCCTTTTCCTAAATTGCTTGTTAGTTCCTGGGTTCCTCTCTGGCAGCAGGCACACATTTTAACAGGAACTAGAGAGGCACAAGACAAATAGTACACTTGAACTGGATGGCACTTACAGCATCGTTTCTATTCTGGACTGAACTTTGGGGACAACTACCACTCAAAAATCTGAATGGAAGAAAGAAAACGCTCAGTTTTTCATTCGTTTCAGAGCCGATGGCTTGGCTCTCTGTTAGGTTATGGTACTGTGGTTGATAAATGGTTTCTGATCATCCCTGCCCCCCCCCCTCTCTCCCCTTATTTCACTCTTCCTCTGTTTCACTTTCTCTTTATCTCCCTCTTTTTCAATCTCTCTCTGTCTGTTTCTCTCCCGCTTTCTCTCTCTCTTTCTCCCCCACCCCTTACTTTTTCTCTAATTAACTCTCTCTGTCTTTCTCTCTCTACCTACCCCCTTCTCCACCCCCCTGTCTCTCCCAATCACTCTTTCTCTCTGGGGTCAAGAGATGTGCTGGCTCTTTTAATTGAAGTGTGGGTTTGTAATTAAGCTGTGGTAAGATAGAGGTGTGGTATTATCTGGAAGATAAGGACAGAGAAGTGAGCGGATCGCTTTACATGGAGGGAAGGAAGGATGGTTCTTATCAGGGGCCACGGGGCTGTTCTTCAGAAGCGAGGGAGTAATTATGTTCGGAGGAAGGAAGGGAGGAAGAAGAGGAGGGGAGGTGTAAAGAACACAGCTCAATCTATCAGATAAGTGTGGTAGCTAGTGTTCTAACACTGTTCCTGGTACACCTGTATCCGCCCGGTTGATAGAGCTGTCCCCAGAGTCAGATCTCCTAATTCTGATCCCAGATCTGCTTACATCCAGACAGATTGGGAAAGAGAATACTTAATATGAGTCCTTGTACTGTTACTTTTTGTACATTTTGTACTCTTTCAGATGTAGCTCATTTGCTTTTCATGAATGCATGTATGGTGTCCCGCATCTTGTCTCGTCTGTCACCCCAGAGATTAATCTCCACTGCATCTTTAAGCATAAGGTGTTGTGGTGTTGTGTTCTCCCTGTACACCACCTCCTCCATGCATCACTAGGGTGTCAACACGGCTTGTCCTCAAACCATGTTTTTTCATTTGACAAAAGATTGCTCTCTCTTTCAATCTCTTCCCAGACCTTTCTCTCTTTACTCTTTAGTGTCTCTCTCTCCCCCCTCTCTCTCTTCCCCCTCTCTCTCTCCCCAACCCTCTCTCTCTATTTTTTTTGAGGTAAGATTAATTTGAAAAGTTTTGCCCGTGGTAAATTCTCAACTCCAGAGTGACTCATTGAGTGTGCAGTGCGAAGCGCCGAAGTGTTTAAATGAATGGAAGCATATTAGTTAACGTCAGGCTGCTGCCTTACTGTTATAATTTATTGGGGGCCTTCAGGGGCTTCCATTAGGCCCCAGCCACAGATTTGGAGTGGCAAGCTTTTCAATCAGCATAGCTATTATCCCACATTAGATAAGAATATCAAAGGGGAGACCCAAAATGAAGCCCTGCCAAGAGACATGATGAGGAATACATAACTGCATAAAAATGTAAATAGGAGGGAGAAGACTATGGACTTCATTATGATGGTGTGTATTGGACTCTGGTCATTGGGTTCGTGTGTGTGGTAAGTTTTGGAGGAACCTTTCAGAGTGAAAGTAGGCCAAGTTCTTCTCTCTCTCTCTCTCTCTCTCTCTCTCTCTCTCTCTCTCTCTCTCTCTCTCTCTCTCTCTCTCTCTCTCTCTCTCTCTCTCTCTCTCTCTCTCTCTCTCTCTCTCTCTCTCTCTCTCTCTCTCTCTCTCTCTCTCTCTCTCTCTCTCTCTCTCTCTCTCTCTCTCTCTCTCTCTCTCTCTCTCTCTCTCTCTTGTTCTCTCTCTCTCTCTTGTTCTCTCTCTCTCTCTTGTTCTCTCTCTCTCTCCTGTTCTCTTTCTCTCTCCTGTTCTCTCTCTCTCTCCTGTTCTCTGGGAGCAGGTAAAAGTAGGGCTTTCCAGAAGCAGCCCAGACCTGCAGACAGCCTCTGGCAACAGATGGAAATGAGAGGAGGGAGAGAGAGAGGGGAAGGGGGGAAGGAATAAATGATTCTGGCCTAGAGACTGTAATGTATTGAGAGATCTACATATATCCATACAAACTCTCACACACACACACAGGTGGGTCAAATCACCTGTGGTCCCAGAGGTAGATAGACCATAAGGACGCCTGCTGTTCCTATGCTCTGCCACAGGTTTGCCACATGATTCATTATTCATAACACACAAACACGCACACACTCGTTTATAGGACAGGACAGTAAGTTGATTACAGTAGACACCAGCCAGTGTTAATTAGACTGAGAGTTAATTCAGCAACAGGTTCTCACAGGAGGATGAAGTGATGAGAGAGAGAGGGGGAGGAGAGAGAGAGAGAGAGAGAGAGAGAGAGAGAGAGAGAGAGAGAGACTGCTGTGATGTGGAGATGTGAACTGTCTGAAGCCATTTATAACTTTCTAATGAGCAGGTTTGTTCGCCATATCCCTCTGGTGAGTTAGAGGAGTTAAATATGTGGTAGAATGGAGGAGTGTCTAATAGAGGTAGAGAGGACAGGAGGAAGGGGGAGGAGGAAGGAGGAGTGTCTAGTAGATATAGAGAGGACAGGAGGAAGGAGGAGTGTCTAATAGAGGTAGAGAGGACAGGAGGAAGGAGAAGGAGGAGTGTCTAATAGAGGTAGAGAGGACAGGAGGAAGGAGAAGGAGGAAGGAGGAGTGTCTAATAGAGGTAGAGAGGACAGGAGGAAGGAGGAGTGTCTAATAGAGGTAGAGAGGACAGGAGGAAGGGGGAGGAGGAAGGAGGAGTGTCTAATAGAGGTAGAGAGGACAGGAGGAAGGGGAGGAAGGAGGAGTGTCTAGTAGATATAGAGAGGACAGGAGGAAGGAGGAGTGTCTAATAGAGGTAGAGAGGACAGGAGGAAGGAGAAGGAGGAAGGAGGAGTGTCTAATAGAGGTAGAGAGGACAGGAGGAAGGAGAAGGAGGAAGGAGGAGTGTCTAATAGAGGTAGAGAGGACAGGAGGAAGGAGAAGGAGGAAGGAGGAGTGTCTAATAGAGGTAGAGAGGACAGGAGGAAGGGGGAGGAGGAAGGAGGAGTGTCTAATAGAGGTAGAGAGGACAGGAGGAAGGAGGAGGAGGAAGGAGGAGTGTCTAATAGAGGTAGAGAGGACAGGAGGAAGGAGGAGGAGGAAGGAGGAGTTCCTGTATATATACAATATATACCATCTTGATCTCATCAAGTCACTCAACCTTACTACATTGAGGCCCGCCATTACAGCACAGGGCCTAAATGATTTAACAGCAGTGGTGACATTTAAAGGAGGTGAGGAAGAGAGGGAAGAGAGAGAGACGCATGGAGAGGAGGGCCCCCGGAAATAATATTGTGACATTGAAAACAGACAGTAATCTCATGTACAGCTGTTTAGTAAGCCATACAATTTGAGCCAAAAGGAGCTTTGTCAAAAAAAAGGACAGTAGAAGAGTATATGGAAATAAGCACGGCATCTTACCACCGTATTGACACAGTATACTGTACAGTCATTTCCTGTTAGCAGATGAAGCCCTATGATAGGAAGAGGTAGTGATGAAATGACAGGAGGTTGGTGGCACCTTAATTGGGGAGAACGGGCTCGTGGTAATGACTGGAGTGGAATCAGTGGAACGGTATCAAATACATCAAACACATGGCTTCCATGGTTTCTATGTGTTTGATGCCATTCCATTCCCTCCGTTCCAGCCATTATTATGAGTCGTTACCACATGGCTGCTGCATCTTCATCTCAACCCCAGCCATGGAACTCAACACACACACATCCCACTTTTTTGTCCTCTGACCTATTTCTCTCTCTCTCGCTTTCGCTTTCTCTCCGTCTGCAGTACAATCCGACTCATGAGAAATAAAGAGAGAGACAAATCTTTAATTTAGTTGACTTACCCCCCTACCAGATGGACTCAGTCCATGTGTGCTAGAGAATCACACAGTAACAATTCTCTAAGTGTTTTTTTCCTCCAGATTAGGGTTTTAAGGTTTTGAGTTGAATACATGTTGTATAAAAGACTTGTGTTTAGTTCGCTGGTAGCATGAATGGCAGATTTCCCATCCTGGTTGTGTGATAGAGACCCCTATTGGAGGGATTGTGTCCTAACATGCTAACCTACTCCAAAGCAGACATATCAAAGCCTCGCTCTCTCTTCCACTCCACCGGTGGTATTCTGAAGAAGCCTCATTTTCCTGATCAAAGGGGCTACAAGTAGCTTCCTTCTTTTATCTTCCTCCAGTGCCTGTTCCTATCTAATGCTCTGCCCATGGGAGAGGAGGACAGCACTTTGATATGGCAGAATGTCACAGAGACCCAGTCACTTCTGTCGTCTATACCTCACCCTTCTCGATGCTCTGCCGGAGATGTACCCAGATAAGACTCAACAATAGCTGCATACATCACTCTCTCTCTCTCTCTCTCTCTCTCTCTCTCTCTCTCTCTCTCTCTCTCTCTCTCTCTCTCTCTCTCTCTCTCTCTCTCTCTCTCTCTCTCTCTCTCTCTCTCTCTCTCTCTCTCTCTCTCTCTCTCTCTCTCTCTCTCTCTCTCTCTCTCTCAGTTAATTTAATGTACATGAGTTAATTTAATGTACATGTGTTTCATTTTAGATGAGGCGTGTAATATGTGGAGCTGTCGTCTCTCAGTCTGTTTAGCACATCAAAGCAGTGGGGAACGTGTGGGATCTGGAGGCAACGTTGCGTTGTGATGATTAGATGTGTGTGTTTATGTGTGTTTTTGCTTTTGCTATTATTGTGGGGTCCAGAAGTCCTCACACGGATAGCAAAACAAGGACAATTCTGACAAGTGGGGACATTTCAAATCAAATCAAATCAAATTGTATTTGTCACATACGCCGAATACAACAGGTGTGGACCTTACAGTGAAATGCTTACCTACACTCCCTTAACCAACAATGCTTTGAGAAGTTAAGAAGAAAAAAGTGTTAAGTAAAAAAATAGATAAGTAGACAAAAAAAGAAAAAGTAACAAATAATTAAACAGCAGCAGTAAAATAACAATAGTGAGGCTATATACAGGGGGTACCGGTACAGAGTCAATGTGGAGGCTATATACAGGGGGTACCGGTACAGAGTCAATGTGCAGGCTATATACAGGGGTTACCGGTACAGAGTCAATGTGGAGGCTATATACAGGGGGTACTGGTACAGAGTCAATGTGGAGGCTATATACAGGGGGTACTGGTACAGAGTCAATGTGGAGGCTATATACAGGGGGTACTGGTACAGAGTCAATGTGGAGGCTATATACAGGGGGTACCGGTACAGAGTCAATGTGGAGGCTATATACAGAGGGTACCGGTACAGAGTCAATGTGGAGGCTATATACAGGGGGTACCGGTACAGAGTCAATGTGGAGGCTATATACAGGGGTACCGGTACAGAGTCAATGTGGAGGCTATATACAGGGGGTACCGGTACAGAGTCAATGTGGAGGCTATATACAGGGGTACCTGGTACAGAGTCAATGTGGAGGCTATATACAGGGGGTACCTGGTACAGAGTCAATGTGGAGGCTATATACAGGGGTACCTGGTACAGAGTCAATGTGGAGGCTATATACAGGGGGTACCTGGTACAGAGTCAATGTGGAGGCTATATACAGGGGTACCGGTACAGAGTCAATGTGGAGGCTATATACAGGGGTACCGGTACAGAGTCAATGTGGAGGCTATATACAGGGGGTACCGGTACAGAGTCAATGTGGAGGCTATATACAGGGGTACCTGGTACAGAGTCAATGTGGAGGCTATATACAGGGGTACCTGGTACAGAGTCAATGTGGAGGCTATATACAGGGGTACCGGTACAGAGTCAATGTGGAGGCTATATACAGGGGTACCGGTACAGAGTCAATGTGGAGGCTATATACAGGGGTACCGGTACAGAGTCAATGTGGAGGCTATATACAGGGGTACCGGTACAGAGTCAATGTGGAGGCTATATACAGGGGCACCGGTACAGAGTCAATGTGGAGGCTATATACAGGGGGTACCGGTACAGAGTCAATGTGGAGGCTATATACAGGGGGTACCGGTACAGAGTCAATGTGGAGGCTATATACAGGGGTACCGGTACAGAGTCAATGTGGAGGCTATATACAGGGGTACCGGTACAGAGTCAATGTGGAGGCTATATACAGGGGGTACCGGTACAGAGTCAATGTGGAGGCTATATACAGGGGTACCGGCACAGAGTCAATGTGGAGGCTTTATACAGGGGTACCGGTACAGAGTCAATGTGGAGGCTATATACAGGGGGTACTGGTACAGAGTCAATGTGGAGGCTATATACAGGGGGTACCGGTACAGAGTCAATGTGGAGGCTTTATACAGGGGGTACCGGTACAGAGTCAATGTGGAGGCTATATACAGGGGTACTGGTACAGAGTCAATGTGGAGGCTATATACAGGGGGTACCGGTACAGAGTCAATGTGGAGGCTATATACAGGGGGTACCTGGTACAGAGTCAATGTGGAGGCTATATACAGGGGTACCGGTACAGAGTCAATGTGGAGGCTATATACAGGGGGTACCGGTACAGAGTCAATGTGGAGGCTATATACAGGGGTACCGGTACAGAGTCAATGTGGAGGCTATATACAGGGGTACTGGTACAGAGTCAATGTGGAGGCTATATACAGGGGGTACCGGTACAGAGTCAATGTGGAGGCTATATACAGGGGTACTGGTACAGAGTCAATGTGGAGGCTATATACAGGGGTACCGGTACAGAGTCAATGTGGAGGCTATATACAGGGGTACCGGTACAGAGTCAATGTGGAGGCTATATACAGGGGGTACCGGTACAGAGTCAATGTAGAGGCTATATACAGGGGTACCGGTACAGAGTCAATGTGGAGGCTATATACAGGGGGTACCGGCACAGAGTCAATGTGGAGGCTTTATACAGGGGGTACCGGTACAGAGTCAATGTGGAGGCTATATACAGGGGGTACTGGTACAGAGTCAATGTGGAGGCTATATACAGGGGGTACCGGCACAGAGTCAATGTGGAGGCTTTATACAGGGGTACGGTACAGAGTCAATGTGGAGGCTATATACAGGGGTACTGGTACAGAGTCAATGTGGAGGCTATATACAGGGGTACTGGTACAGAGTCAATGTGGAGGCTATATACAGGGGGTACCGGCACAGAGTCAATGTGGAGGCTTTATACAGGGGTACCGGTACAGAGTCAATGTGGAGGCTATATACAGGGGTACTGGTACAGAGTCAATGTGGAGGCTATATACAGGGGGGTACCGGTACAGAGTCAATGTGGAGGCTATATACAGGGGGTACCGGTACAGAGTCAATGTGGAGGCTATATACAGGGGGTACCTGGTACAGAGTCAATGTGGAGGCTATATACAGGGGTACCGGTACAGAGTCAATGTGGAGGCTATATACAGGGGTACCGGTACAGAGTCAATGTGGAGGCTATATACAGGGGGTACCGGTACAGAGTCAATGTGGAGGCTATATACAGGGGTACCGGTACAGAGTCAATGTGGAGGCTATATACAGGGGCACCGGTACAGAGTCAATGTGGAGGCTATATACAGGGGGTACTGGTACAGAGTCAATGTGGAGGCTATATACAGGGGTACCGGTACAGAGTCAATGTGGAGGCTATATACAGGGGTACCGGTACAGAGTCAATGTGGAGGCTATATACAGGGGTACCGGTACAGAGTCAATGTGGAGGCTATATACAGGGGTACCGGTACAGAGTCAATGTGGAGGCTATATACAGGGGTACCGGCACAGAGTCAATGTGGAGGCTTATACAGGGGTACCGGTACAGAGTCAATGTGGAGGCTATATACAGGGGGTACTGGTACAGAGTCAATGTGGAGGCTATATACAGGGGAACCGGCACAGAGTCAATGTGGAGGCTATATACAGGGGTACTGGTACAGAGTCAATGTGGAGGCTATATACAGGGGGTACTGGTACAGAGTCAATGTGGAGGCTATATACAGGGGGTACCGGTACAGAGTCAATGTGGAGGCTATATACAGGGGTACCGGTACAGAGTCAATGTGGAGGCTATATACAGGGGGTACCGGTACAGAGTCAATGTGGAGGCTATATACAGGGGTACCAGTACAGAGTCAATGTGGAGGCTATATACAGGGGGTACCGGTACAGAGTCAATGTGGAGGCTATATACAGGGGGTACCAGTACAGAGTCAATGTGGAGGCTATATACAGGGGTACCAGTACAGAGTCAATGTGGAGGCTATATACAGGGGGTACCAGTACAGAGTCAATGTGGAGGCTATATACAGGGGTACCAGTACAGAGTCAATGTGGAGGCTTATACAGGGGTACCAGTACAGAGTCAATGTGGAGGCTATATACAGGGGGTACCAGTACAGAGTCAATGTGGAGGCTACATACAGGGGGTACCAGTACAGAGTCAATGTGGAGGCTATATACAGGGGGTTACGGTACAGAGTCAATGTGGAGGCTATATACAGGGGTACCGGTACAGAGTCAATGTGGAGGCTATATACAGGGGTACCAGTACAGAGTCAATGTGGAGGCTATATACAGGGGTACCGGTACAGAGTCAATGTGGAGGCTATATACAGGGGTACCAGTACAGAGTCAATGTGGAGGCTATATACAGGGGTACCGGTACAGAGTCAATGTGGAGGCTATATACAGGGTGTTACGGTACAGAGTCAATGTGGAGGCTATATACAGGGGTACCAGTACAGAGTCAATGTGGAGGCTATATACAGGGGGTACCAGTACAGAGTCAATGTGGAGGCTATATACAGGGGTACCAGTACAGAGTCAATGTGGAGGCTATATACAGGGGTACCAGTACAGAGTCAATGTGGAGGCTATATACAGGGGGTACCAGTACAGAGTCAATGTGGAGGCTATATACAGGGGTACCAGTACAGAGTCAATGTGGAGGCTATATACAGGGGGTACCAGTACAGAGTCAATGTGGAGGCTATATACAGGGGTACCGGTACAGAGTCAATGTGGAGGCTATATACAGGGGGTACCAGTACAGAGTCAATGTGGAGGCTATATACAGGGGTACCAGTACAGAGTCAATGTGGAGGCTATATACAGGGGTACCGGTACAGAGTCAATGTGGAGGCTATATACAGGGTGTTACGGTACAGAGTCAATGTGGAGGCTATATACAGGGTTACGGTACAGAGTCAATGTGGAGGCTATATACAGGGGTACCGGTACAGAGTCAATGTGGAGGCTATATACAGGGGGTATTGTACAGAGTCAATGTGGAGGCTATATACAGGGGGTACCGGTACAGAGTCAATGTGGAGGCTATATACAGGGGCACGGTACAGAGTCAATGTGGAGGCTATATACAGGGGGTACCGGTACAGAGTCAATGTGGAGGCTATATAGAGGGGGTACCGGTACAGAGTCAATGTGGAGGCTATATACAGGGGGTACCGGTACAGAGTCAATGTGGAGGCTATATACAGGGGGTACCAGTACAGAGTCAATGTGGAGGCTATATACAGGGGGTACCAGTACAGAGTCAATGTGGAGGCTATATACAGGGGGTACCAGTACAGAGTCAATAGTGAGGCTATATACAGGGGGTACCGGTACAGAGTCAATGTGGAGGCTATATACAGGGGGTACCGGTACAGAGTCAATGTGGAGGCTATATACAGGGGGTACCGGTACAGAGTCAATGTGGAGACTATATACAGGGTGTTACGGTACAGAGTCAATGTGGAGGCTATATACAGGGGGCACCGGTACAGAGTCAATGTGGAGGCTATATACAGGGGGCACCGGTACAGAGTCAATGTGGAGGCTATATACAGGGGGTACCGGTACAGAGTCAATGTGGAGGCTATATACAGGGGGTACCGGTACAGAGTCAATGTGGAGGCTATATACAGGGGTACGGTACAGAGTCAATGTGGAGGCTATATACAGGGGTACCAGTACAGAGTCAATGTGGAGGCTATATACAGGGGGTACCAGTACAGAGTCAATGTGGAGGCTATATACAGGGGGTACCAGTACAGAGTCAATGTGGGAGGCTATATACAGGGGGTACCGGTACAGAGTCAATGTGGAGGCTATATACAGGGGTACCGGTACAGAGTCAATGTGGAGGCTATATACAGGGGGTACCGGTACAGAGTCAATGTGGAGGCTATATACAGGGGGCACCGGTACAGAGTCAATGTGGAGGCTATATACAGGGGGTACCGGTACAGAGTCAATGTGGAGGCTATATACAGGGGGTACGGTACAGAGTCAATGTGGAGGCTATATACAGGGGTACCGGTACAGAGTCAATGTGGAGGCTATATACAGGGGGTACCAGGTACAGAGTCAATGTGGAGGCTATATACAGGGGGTACCAGTACAGAGTCAATGTGGAGGCTATATACAGGGGTACTGGTACAGAGTCAATGTGAGGCTATATACAGGGGGTACGGTACAGAGTCAATGTGGAGGCTATATACAGGGGTACCGGTACAGAGTCAATGTGGAGGCTATATACAGGGGGGTACCGGTACAGAGTCAATGTGGAGGCTATATACAGGGGTACCGGTACAGAGTCAATGTGGAGGCTATATACAGGGGGTACCGGTACAGAGTCAATGTGGAGGCTATATACAGGGGGTACCGGTACAGAGTCAATGTGGAGGCTATATACAGGGGGTACCGGTACAGAGTCAATGTGGAGGCTATATACAGGGGTACCGGTACAGAGTCAATGTGGAGGCTATATACAGGGGGTACCGGTACAGAGTCAATGTGGAGGCTATATACAGGGGGTACCGGTACAGAGTCAATGTGGAGGCTATATACAGGGGGTACCGGTACAGAGTCAATGTGGAGGCTATATACAGGGGGTACGGTACAGAGTCAATGTGGAGGCTATATACAGGGGGTACCGTACAGAGTCAATGTGGAGGCTATATACAGGGGGTACGGTACAGAGTCAATGTGGAGGCTATATACAGGGGGTACCGGTACAGAGTCAATGTGGAGGCTATATACAGGGGGTACCGGTACAGAGTCAATGTGGAGGCTATATACAGGGGGCACCGGTACAGAGTCAATGTGGAGGCTATATACAGGGGGTACGGTACAGAGTCAATGTGGAGGCTATATACAGGGGGTACCGGTACAGAGTCAATGTGGAGGCTATATACAGGGGGTACCGGTACAGAGTCAATGTGGAGGCTATATACAGGGGTACCGGTACAGAGTCAATGTGGAGGCTATATACAGGGGGTACCGGTACAGAGTCAATGTGGAGGCTATATACAGGGGGTACGGTACAGAGTCAATGTGGAGGCTATATACAGGGGGTACCGGTACAGAGTCAATGTGGAGGCTATATACAGGGGGTACGGTACAGAGTCAATGTGGAGGCTATATACAGGGGTACCGGCACAGAGTCAATGTGGAGGCTATATACAGAGGGGTACCGGTACAGAGTCAATGTGGAGGCTATATACAGGGGGTACCGGTACAGAGTCAATGTGGAGGCTATATACAGGGGGTACCGGTACAGAGTCAATGTGGAGGCTATATACAGGGGGCACCGGTACAGAGTCAATGTGGAGGCTATATACAGGGGGTACCGGTACAGAGTCAATGTGGAGGCTATATACAGGGGGTACCGGTACAGAGTCAATGTGGAGGCTATATACAGGGGGTACCGGCACAGAGTCAATGTGGAGGCTATATACAGGGGGCACCGGTACAGAGTCAATGTGGAGGCTATATACAGGGGGCACCGGCACAGAGTCAATGTGGAGGCTATATACAGGGGTACCTGCACAGAGTCAATGTGGAGGCTATATACAGGGGGTACCGGCACAGAGTCAATGTGGAGGCTATATACAGGGGGTACCGGTACAGAGTCAATGTGGAGGCTATATACAGGGGGTACCGGTACAGAGTCAATGTGGAGGCTATATACAGGGGGTACCGGTACAGAGTCAATGTGGAGGCTATATACAGGGGGTACGGTACAGAGTCAATGTGGAGGCTATATACAGGGGGTACCGGTACAGAGTCAATGTGGAGGCTATATACACAGGGGTACCGGTACAGAGTCAATGTGGAGGCTATATACAGGGGTACCGGCACAGAGTCAATGTGGAGGCTATATACAGGGGGTACCGGCACAGAGTCAATGTGGAGGCTATATACAGGGGGTACCGGTACAGAGTCAATGTGGAGGCTATATACAGGGGGTACCGGTACAGAGTCAATGTGGAGGCTATATACAGGGGGTACCGGTACAGAGTCAATGTGGAGGCTATATACAGGGGTACCGGCACAGAGTCAATGTGGAGGCTATATACAGGGGGTACCGGCACAGAGTCAATGTGGAGGCTATATACAGGGGGTACCGGTACAGAGTCAATGTGGAGGCTATATACAGGGGTACCGGTACAGAGTCAATGTGGAGGCTATATACAGGGGGTACCGGTACAGAGTCAATGTGGAGGCTATATACAGGGGGTACCGGCACAGAGTCAATGTGGAGGCTATATACAGGGGGTACCGGCACAGAGTCAATGTGGAGGCTATATACAGGGGGTACGGCACAGAGTCAATGTGGAGGCTATATACAGGGGGTACCGGTACAGAGTCAATGTGGAGGCTATATACAGGGGGTACGGTACAGAGTCAATGTGGAGGCTATATACAGGGGGTACCGGTACAGAGTCAATGTGGAGGCTATATACAGGGGGTACCGGTACAGAGTCAATGTGGAGGCTATATACAGGGGGTACCGGTACAGAGTCAATGTGGAGGCTATATACAGGGGTACTGGTACAGAGTCAATGTGGAGGCTATATACAGGGGGTACCGGTACAGAGTCAATGTGGAGGCTATATACAGGGGGTACGGTACAGAGTCAATGTGGAGGCTATATACAGGGGGTACCGGTACAGAGTCAATGTGGAGGCTATATACAGGGGGTACCGGTACAGAGTCAATGTGGAGGCTATATACAGGGGTACCAGCACAGAGTCAATGTGGAGGCTATATACAGGGGGTACCGGCACAGAGTCAATGTGGAGGCTATATACAGGGGGTACCGGTACAGAGTCAATGTGGAGGCTATATACAGGGGGTACCGGCACAGAGTCAATGTGGAGGCTATATACAGGGGGTACCGGCACAGAGTCAATGTGGAGGCTATATACAGGGGGTACAGGGGGTACAGAGTCAATGTGGAGGCTATATACAGGGGGTACCGGCACAGAGTCAATGTGGAGGCTATATACAGGGGGTACTGGTACAGAGTCAATGTGGAGGCTATATACAGGGGGTACCGGCACAGAGTCAATGTGGAGGCTATATACAGGGGGTACCGGCACAGAGTCAATGTGGAGGCTATATACAGGGGGTACCGGTACAGAGTCAATGTGGAGGCTATATACAGGGGGTACCGGCACAGAGTCAATGTGGAGGCTATATACAGGGGGTACCGGCACAGAGTCAATGTGGAGGCTATATACAGGGGGTACCGGTACAGAGTCAATGTGGAGGCTATATACAGGGGGTACTGGCACAGAGTCAATGTGGAGGCTATATACAGGGGGTACCGGTACAGAGTCAATGTGGAGGCTATATACAGGGGGTACCGGTACAGAGTCAATGTGGAGGCTATATACAGGGGGTACAGGTACAGAGTCAATGTGGAGGCTATATACAGGGGGTACCGGTACAGAGTCAATGTGGAGGCTATATACAGGGGGTACCGGCACAGAGTCAATGTGGAGGCTATATACAGGGGGTACCGGTACAGAGTCAATGTGGAGGCTATATACAGGGGGTACCGGCACAGAGTCAATGTGGAGGCTATATACAGGGGGTTACGGTACAGAGTCAATGTGGAGGCTATATACAGGGGGTACCGGCACAGAGTCAATGTGGAGGCTATATACAGGGGGTACCGGTACAGAGTCAATGTGGAGGCTATATACAGGGGGTACCGGTACAGAGTCAATGTGGAGGCTATATACAGGGGGTACCGGTACAGAGTCAATGTGGAGGCTATATACAGGGGGTACCGGTACAGAGTCAATGTGGAGGCTATATACAGGGGGTACCGGTACAGAGTCAATGTGGAGGCTATATACAGGGGGTACCGGTACAGAGTCAATGTGGAGGCTATATACAGGGGGTACGGCACAGAGTCAATGTGGAGGCTATATACAGGGGGTACCGGTACAGAGTCAATGTGGAGGCTATATACAGGGGGTACGGTACAGAGTCAATGTGGAGGCTATATACAGGGGGTACCGGCACAGAGTCAATGTGGAGGCTATATACAGGGGTACTGCACAGAGTCAATGTGGAGGCTATATACAGGGGGTACCGGCACAGAGTCAATGTGGAGGCTATATACAGGGGGTACCGGCACAGAGTCAATGTGGAGGCTATATACAGGGGGTACCGGCACAGAGTCAATGTGGAGGCTATATACAGGGGGTACCGGGCACAGAGTCAATGTGGAGGCTATATACAGGGGGTACCGGCACAGAGTCAATGTGGAGGCTATATACAGGGGGTACCGGTACAGAGTCAATGTGGAGGCTATATACAGGGGGTACCGGTACAGAGTCAATGTGGAGGCTATATACAGGGGGTACCGGTACAGAGTCAATGTGGAGGCTATATACAGGGGGTACCGGTACAGAGTCAATGTGGAGGCTATATACAGGGGGTACCGGTACAGAGTCAATGTGGAGGCTATATACAGGGGGTACCGGTACAGAGTCAATGTGGAGGCTATATACAGGGGGCACCGGTACAGAGTCAATGTGGAGGCTATATACAGGGGGTACCGGTACAGAGTCAATGTGGAGGCTATATACAGGGGGTACGGTACAGAGTCAATGTGGAGGCTATATACAGGGGGTACCGGTACAGAGTCAATGTGGAGGCTATATACAGGGGGTACCGGCACAGAGTCAATGTGGAGGCTATATACAGGGGGTACCGGTACAGAGTCAATGTGGAGGCTATATACAGGGGGTACGGTACAGAGTCAATGTGGAGGCTATATACAGGGGGTACCGGTACAGAGTCAATGTGGAGACTATATACAGGGGGTACCGGTACAGAGTCAATGTGGAGGCTATATACAGGGGGTACGGTACAGAGTCAATGTGGAGGCTATATACAGGGGGTACCGGTACAGAGTCAATGTGGAGGCTATATACAGGGGTACCTGGTACAGAGTCAATGTGGAGGCTATATACAGGGGGTACCGGTACAGAGTCAATGTGGAGGCTATATACAGGGGGTACCGGCACAGAGTCAATGTGGAGGCTATATACAGGGGTACCGGTACAGAGTCAATGTGGAGGCTATATACAGGGGGTACTGGTACAGAGTCAATGTGGAGGCTATATACAGGGGGTACCGGCACAGAGTCAATGTGGAGGCTATATACAGGGGGTACCGGCACAGAGTCAATGTGGAGGCTATATACAGGGGGTACTGGCACAGAGTCAATGTGGAGGCTATATACAGGGGGTACTGGCACAGAGTCAATGTGGAGGCTATATACAGGGGGTACGGTACAGAGTCAATGTGGAGGCTATATACAGGGGGTACCGGTACAGAGTCAATGTGGAGGCTATATACAGGGGGTACGGTACAGAGTCAATGTGGAGGCTATATACAGGGGGTACCGGTACAGAGTCAATGTGGAGGCTATATACAGGGGGTACTGGTACAGAGTCAATGTGGAGGCTATATACAGGGGGTACCGGCACAGAGTCAATGTGGAGGCTATATACAGGGGGTACCGGTACAGAGTCAATGTGGAGGCTATATACAGGGGGTACCGGTACAGAGTCAATGTGGAGGCTATATACAGGGGGTACCGGTACAGAGTCAATGTGGAGGCTATATACAGGGGGTACCCGGTACAGAGTCAATGTGGAGGCTATATACAGGGGGTACCGGTACAGAGTCAATGTGGAGGCTATATACAGGGGGTACTGGTACAGAGTCAATGTGGAGGCTATATACAGGGGTACCGGTACACAGAGTCAATGTGGAGGCTATATACAGGGGGTACGGTACAGAGTCAATGTGGAGGCTATATACAGGGGGTACCGGCACAGAGTCAATGTGGAGGCTATATACAGGGGGTACCGGTACAGAGTCAATGTGGAGGCTATATACAGGGGGTACCGGTACAGAGTCAATGTGGAGGCTATATACAGGGGGTACCGGTACAGAGTCAATGTGGAGGCTATATACAGGGGGTACCGGTACAGAGTCAATGTGGAGGCTATATACAGGGGGTACCGGTACAGAGTCAATGTGGAGGCTATATACAGGGGGTACGGTACAGAGTCAATGTGGAGGCTATATACAGGGGGTACCGGTACAGAGTCAATGTGGAGGCTATATACAGGGGGTACCGGCACAGAGTCAATGTGGAGGCTATATACAGGGGGTACCGGTACAGAGTCAATGTGGAGGCTATATACAGGGGGTACCGGTACAGAGTCAATGTGGAGGCTATATACAGGGGGTACCGGTACAGAGTCAATGTGGAGGCTATATACAGGGGGTACCGGCACAGAGTCAATGTGGAGGCTATATACAGGGGGTACCGGTACAGAGTCAATGTGGAGGCTATATACAGGGGGTACTGGTACAGAGTCAATGTGGAGGCTATATACAGGGGGTACAGGGGTACAGAGTCAATGTGGAGGCTATATACAGGGGGTACCGGTACAGAGTCAATGTGGAGGCTATATACAGGGGGTACCGGTACAGAGTCAATGTGGAGGCTATATACAGGGGGTACCGGTACAGAGTCAATGTGGAGGCTATATACAGGGGGTACCGGTACAGAGTCAATGTGGAGGCTATATACAGGGGGTACCGGTACAGAGTCAATGTGGAGGCTATATACAGGGGGTACCGGCACAGAGTCAATGTGGAGGCTATATACATGTGGAGGGGTACCGGTACAGAGTCAATGTGGAGGCTATATACAGGGGGTACCGGTACAGAGTCAATGTGGAGGCTATATACAGGGGGTACCGGTACAGAGTCAATGTGGAGGCTATATACAGGGGGTACCGGTACAGAGTCAATGTGGAGGCTATATACAGGGGGTACCGGTACAGAGTCAATGTGGAGGCTATATACAGGGGGTACCGGTACAGAGTCAATGTGGAGGCTATATACAGGGGGTACCGGTACAGAGTCAATGTGGAGGCTATATACAGGGGGCACCGGCACAGAGTCAATGTGGAGGCTATATACAGGGGGTACTGGCACAGAGTCAATGTGGAGGCTATATACAGGGGGTACCGGTACAGAGTCAATGTGGAGGCTATATACAGGGGGTACCGGTACAGAGTCAATGTGGAGGCTATATACAGGGGGTACGGCACAGAGTCAATGTGGAGGCTATATACAGGGGGTACCGGCACAGAGTCAATGTGGAGGCTATATACAGGGGGTACCGGCACAGAGTCAATGTGGAGGCTATATACAGGGGGTACCGGTACAGAGTCAATGTGGAGGCTATATACAGGGGGCACCGGCACAGAGTCAATGTGGAGGCTATATACAGGGGGTACCGGCACAGAGTCAATGTGGAGGCTATATACAGGGGGTACCGGTACAGAGTCAATGTGGAGGCTATATACAGGGGGTACTGCACAGAGTCAATGTGGAGGCTATATACAGGGGGTACCGGTACAGAGTCAATGTGGAGGCTATATACAGGGGGTACCGGCACAGAGTCAATGTGGAGGCTATATACAGGGGGTACCGGCACAGAGTCAATGTGGAGGCTATATACAGGGGGTACCGGCACAGAGTCAATGTGGAGGCTATATACAGGGGGTACCGGTACAGAGTCAATGTGGAGGCTATATACAGGGGGTACCGGCACAGAGTCAATGTGGAGGCTATATACAGGGGGTACCGGCACAGAGTCAATGTGGAGGCTATATACAGGGGGTACCGGCACAGAGTCAATGTGGAGGCTATATACAGGGGGTACCGGCACAGAGTCAATGTGGAGGCTATATACAGGGGGTACCGGTACAGAGTCAATGTGGAGGCTATATACAGGGGGTACCGGCACAGAGTCAATGTGGAGGCTATATACAGGGGGTACGGCACAGAGTCAATGTGGAGGCTATATACAGGGGGTACTGGTACAGAGTCAATGTGGAGGCTATATACAGGGGGTACCGGCACAGAGTCAATGTGGAGGCTATATACAGGGGGTACCGGTACAGAGTCAATGTGGAGGCTATATACAGGGGGTACCGGCACAGAGTCAATGTGGAGGCTATATACAGGGGGTACCGGTACAGAGTCAGAGTCAATGTGGAGGCTATATACAGGGGGTACCGGCACAGAGTCAATGTGGAGGCTATATACAGGGGGTACCGGTACAGAGTCAATGTGGAGGCTATATACAGGGGGTACCGGTACAGAGTCAATGTGGAGGCTATATACAGGGGGTACCGGTACAGAGTCAATGTGGAGGCTATATACAGGGGGTAGGTACAGAGTCAATGTGGAGGCTATATACAGGGGGTACCGGCACAGAGTCAATGTGGAGGCTATATACAGGGGGTACCGGTACAGAGTCAATGTGGAGGCTATATACAGGGGGTACCGCACAGAGTCAATGTGGAGGCTATATACAGGGGGTACCGGCACAGAGTCAATGTGGAGGCTATATACAGGGGGTACCGGTACAGAGTCAATGTGTGGCTATATACAGGGGGTACCGGCACAGAGTCAATGTGGAGGCTATATACAGGGGGTACCGGTACAGAGTCAATGTGGAGGCTATATACAGGGGGTACCGGTACAGAGTCAATGTGGAGGCTATATACAGGGGGTACCGGTACAGAGTCAATGTGGAGGCTATATACAGGGTATTACGGTACAGAGTCAATGTGGAGGCTATATACAGGGGCTATATACAGAGTCAATGTGGAGGCTATAGACAGGGGCTATATACAGAGTCAATGTGGAGGCTATATACAGGGGGTACCGGTACAGAGTCAATGTGGAGGCTATATACAGGGGGTACCGGTACAGAGTCAATGTGGAGGCTATATACAGGGGGTACCGGTACAGAGTCAATGTGGAGGCTATATACAGGGGGTACCGGTACAGAGTCAATGTGGAGGCTATATACAGGGGGTACGGCACAGAGTCAATGTGGAGGCTATATACAGGGGGTACCGGTACAGAGTCAATGTGGAGGCTATATACAGGGGGTACCGGTACAGAGTCAATGTGGAGGCTATATACAGGGGGTACCGGTACAGAGTCAATGTGGAGGCTATATACAGGGGGTACTGGTACAGAGTCAATGTGGAGGCTATATACAAGGGGTACCGGTACAGAGTCAATGTGGAGGCTATATACATGGGGGTACCGGTACAGAGTCAATGTGGAGGCTATATACAGGGGGTACCGGTACAGAGTCAATGTGGAGGCTATATACAGGGGGTACGGTACAGAGTCAATGTGGAGGCTATATACAGGGGGTACCGGTACAGAGTCAATGTGGAGGCTATATACAGGGGGTACCGGTACAGAGTCAATGTGGAGGCTATATACAGGGGGTACCGGTACAGAGTCAATGTGGAGGCTATATACAGGGGGTACCGGTACAGAGTCAATGTGGAGGCTATATACAGGGGGTACCGGTACAGAGTCAATGTGGAGGCTATATACAGGGGGTACCGGTACAGAGTCAATGTGGAGGCTATATACAGGGGTACCGGTACAGAGTCAATGTGGAGGCTATATACAGGGGGTACCGGTACAGAGTCAATGTGGAGGCTATATACAGGGGGTACCGGTACAGAGTCAATGTGGAGGCTATATACAGGGGGTACCAGTACAGAGTCAATGTGGAGGCTATATACAGGGGGTACGGTACAGAGTCAATGTGGAGGCTATATACAGGGGGTACCGGTACAGAGTCAATGTGGAGGCTATATACAGGGGGTACCGGTACAGAGTCAATGTGGAGGCTATATACAGGGGGTACCGGTACAGAGTCAATGTGGAGGCTATATACAGGGGGTACCGGTACAGAGTCAATGTGGAGGCTATATACAGGGGGTACCGGTACAGAGTCAATGTGGAGGCTATATACAGGGGGTACCGGCACAGAGTCAATGTGGAGGCTATATACAGGGGGTACTGGTACAGAGTCAATGTGGAGGCTATATACAGGGGGTACCGGCACAGAGTCAATGTGGAGGCTATATACAGGGGGTACTGGTACAGAGTCAATGTGGAGGCTATATACAGGGGTACCGGTACAGAGTCAATGTGGAGGCTATATACAGGGGGTACCGGTACAGAGTCAATGTGGAGGCTATATACAGGGGGTACCGGTACAGAGTCAATGTGGAGGCTATATACAGGGGGTACTGGTACAGAGTCAATGTGGAGGCTATATACAGGGGGTACCGGTACAGAGTCAATGTGGAGGCTATATACAGGGGGTACCGGTACAGAGTCAATGTGGAGGCTATATACAGGGGGTACCGGTACAGAGTCAATGTGGAGGCTATATACAGGGGGTACCGGCACAGAGTCAATGTGGAGGCTATATACAGGGGTACCAGTACAGAGTCAATGTGGAGGCTATATACAGGGGGTACCGGTACAGAGTCAATGTGGAGGCTATATACAGGGGGTACCGGTACAGAGTCAATGTGGAGGCTATATACAGGGGGTACCGGTACAGAGTCAATGTGGAGGCTATATACAGGGGGTACCGGTACAGAGTCAATGTGGAGGCTATATACAGGGGGTACCGGTACAGAGTCAATGTGGAGGCTATATACAGGGGGTACCGGCACAGAGTCAATGTGGAGGCTATATACAGGGGGTACCGGTACAGAGTCAATGTGGAGGCTATATACAGGGGGTACCGGTACAGAGTCAATGTGGAGGCTATATACAGGGGGTACCGGTACAGAGTCAATGTGGAGGCTATATACAGGGGGTACCGGTACAGAGTCAATGTGGAGGCTATATACAGGGGGTACCGGTACAGAGTCAATGTGGAGGCTATATACAGGGGGTACCGGTACAGAGTCAATGTGGAGGCTATATACAGGGGGTACCGGCACAGAGTCAATGTGGAGGCTATATACAGGGGGTACCGGTACAGAGTCAATGTGGAGGCTATATACAGGGGGTACTGTACAGAGTCAATGTGGAGGCTATATACAGGGGGTACCGGTACAGAGTCAATGTGGAGGCTATATACAGGGGGTACAGGGGGTACGGTACAGAGTCAATGTGGAGGCTATATACAGGGGGTACCGGTACAGAGTCAATGTGGAGGCTATATACAGGGGGTACGGTACAGAGTCAATGTGGAGGCTATATACAGGGGGTACCGGCACAGAGTCAATGTGGAGGCTATATACAGGGGGTACCGGTACAGAGTCAATGTGGAGGCTATATACAGGGGGTACCGGTACAGAGTCAATGTGGAGGCTATATACAGGGGGTACCGGTACAGAGTCAATGTGGAGGCTATATACAGGGGGTACCGGTACAGAGTCAATGTGGAGGCTATATACAGGGGGTACCGGTACAGAGTCAATGTGGAGGCTATATACAGGGGGTACCGGGACAGAGTCAATGTGGAGGCTATATACAGGGGGTACCGGTACAGAGTCAATGTGGAGGCTATATACAGGGGGTACCGGTACAGAGTCAATGTGGAGGCTATATACAGGGAGTACCGGTACAGAGTCAATGTGGAGGCTATATACAGGGGGTACCGGTACAGAGTCAATGTGGAGGCTATATACAGGGGGTACCAGTACAGAGTCAATGTGGAGGCTATATACAGGGGGTACTGGTACAGAGTCAATGTGGAGGCTATATACAGGGGGTACCTGGTACAGAGTCAATGTGGAGGCTATATACAGGGGGTACCAGTACAGAGTCAATGTGGAGGCTATATACAGGGGGTACTGGTACAGAGTCAATGTGGAGGCTATATACAGGGGGTACCGGCACAGAGTCAATGTGGAGGCTATATACAGGGGGTACGGTACAGAGTCAATGTGGAGGCTATATACAGGGGGTACCGGTACAGAGTCAATGTGGAGGCTATATACAGGGGGTACCAGTACAGAGTCAATGTGGAGGCTATATACAGGGGGTACCGGTACAGAGTCAATGTGGAGGCTATATACAGGGGGTACCGGTACAGAGTCAATGTGGAGGCTATATACAGGGGGTACCGGTACAGAGTCAATGTGGAGGCTATATACAGGGGGTACCGGTACAGAGTCAATGTGGAGGCTATATACAGGGGGTACCGGTACAGAGTCAATGTGGAGGCTATATACAGGGGGTACCGTACAGAGTCAATGTGGAGGCTATATACAGGGGGTACCGGCACAGAGTCAATGTGGAGGCTATATACAGGGGGTACCGGTACAGAGTCAATGTGGAGGCTATATACAGGGGGTACCGGTACAGAGTCAATGTGGAGGCTATATACAGGGGGTACCGGTACAGAGTCAATGTGGAGGCTATATACAGGGGGTACCGGTACAGAGTCAATGTGGAGGCTATATACAGGGGGTACCGGTACAGAGTCAATGTGGAGGCTATATACAGGGGGTACCGGCACAGAGTCAATGTGGAGGCTATATACAGGGGGTACCGGTACAGAGTCAATGTGGAGGCTATATACAGGGGGTACCGGTACAGAGTCAATGTGGAGGCTATATACAGGGGGTACCGGTACAGAGTCAATGTGGAGGCTATATACAGGGTGTACCGGTACAGAGTCAATGTGGAGGCTATATACAGGGGGTACCGGTACAGAGTCAATGTGGAGGCTATATACAGGGGGTACCGGCACAGAGTCAATGTGGAGGCTATATACAGGGGGTACCAGTACAGAGTCAATGTGGAGGCTATATACAGGGGGTACCGGTACAGAGTCAATGTGGAGGCTATATACAGGGGGTACCGGTACAGAGTCAATGTGGAGGCTATATACAGGGGGTACCGGTACAGAGTCAATGTGGAGGCTATATACAGGGGGTACCGGTACAGAGTCAATGTGGAGGCTATATACAGGGGGTACCGGTACAGAGTCAATGTGGAGGCTATATACAGGGGGTACCGGTACAGAGTCAATGTGGAGGCTATATACAGGGGGTACTGGTACAGAGTCAATGTGGAGGCTATATACAGGGGGTACCAGTACAGAGTCAATGTGGAGGCTATATACAGGGGTACGGCACAGAGTCAATGTGGAGGCTATATACAGGGGGTACCGGTACAGAGTCAATGTGGAGGCTATATACAGGGGGTACTGGTACAGAGTCAATGTGGAGGCTATATACAGGGGGTACCGGTACAGAGTCAATGTGGAGGCTATATACAGGGGGTACCGGTACAGAGTCAATGTGGAGGCTATATACAGGGGGTACCGGTACAGAGTCAATGTGGAGGCTATATACAGGGGGTACCGGTACAGAGTCAATGTGGAGGCTATATACAGGGGGTACGGTACAGAGTCAATGTGGAGGCTATATACAGGGGGTACCGGTACAGAGTCAATGTGGAGGCTATATACAGGGGGTACCGGTACAGAGTCAATGTGGAGGCTATATACAGGGGGTACCGGCACAGAGTCAATGTGGAGGCTATATACAGGGGGTACTGTACAGAGTCAATGTGGAGGCTATATACAGGGGGTACCTGGTACAGAGTCAATGTGGAGGCTATATACAGGGGGTACTGGTACAGAGTCAATGTGGAGGCTATATACAGGGGGTACCGGTACAGAGTCAATGTGGAGGCTATATACAGGGGGTACCGGTACAGAGTCAATGTGGAGGCTATATACAGGGGGTACCGGTACAGAGTCAATGTGGAGGCTATATACAGGGGGTACCGGTACAGAGTCAATGTGGAGGCTATATACAGGGGGTACGGTACAGAGTCAATGTGGAGGCTATATACAGGGGGTACTGCACAGAGTCAATGTGAAGGCTATATACAGGGGGTACCGGTACAGAGTCAATGTGGAGACTATATACAGGGGGTACCGGTACAGAGTCAATGTGGAGGCTATATACAGGGGGTACCGGTACAGTGTCAATGTGGAGGCTATATACAGGGTACAATGTGGAGGCTATATACAGGGGTACTGGTACAGAGTCAATGTGGAGGCTATATACAGGGGGTACCGGTACAGAGTCAATGTGGAGGCTATATACAGGGGTACAGTACAGAGTCAATGTGGAGGCTATATACAGGGGGTACAGTACAGAGTCAATGTGGAGGCTATATACAGGGGGTACCGGTACAGAGTCAATGTGGAGGCTATATACAGGGGGTACCGGTACAGAGTCAATGTGGAGGCTATATACAGGGGGTACCGGTACAGAGTCAATGTGGAGGCTATATACAGGGGGGTACATAGTATGTGGAGGCTATATACAGGGGGTACAGAGTCAATGTGGAGGCTATATACAGGGGGTACCGGTACAGAGTCAATGTGGAGGCTATATACAGGGGGTACCGGTACAGAGTCAATGTGGAGGCTATATACAGGGGGTACCGGTACAGAGTCAATGTGGAGACTATATACAGGGGGTACTGGTACAGAGTCAATGTGGAGACTATATACAGGGGGTACCGGTACAGAGTCAATGTGGAGGCTATATACAGGGGGTACCAGTACAGAGTCAATGTGGAGGCTATATACAGGGGGTACCAGTACAGAGTCAATGTGGAGGCTATATACAGGGGTACCGGTACAGAGTCAATGTGGAGGCTATATACAGGGGGTACCGGCACAGAGTCAATGTGGAGACTATATACAGGGGGTACCGGTACAGAGTCAATGTGGAGGCTATATACAGGGGGTACCGGCACAGAGTCAATGTGGAGGCTATATACAGGGGGTACCAGTACAGAGTCAATGTGGAGGCTATATACAGGGGGTACTGCACAGAGTCAATGTGGAGGCTATATACAGGGGGTACCGGTACAGAGTCAATGTGGAGGCTATATACAGGGGGTACCAGTACAGAGTCAATGTGGAGGCTATATACAGGGGGTACCGGTACAGAGTCAATGTGGAGGCTATATACAGGGGGTACCGGTACAGAGTCAATGTGGAGGCTATATACAGGGGGTACGGTACAGAGTCAATGTGGAGGCTATATATAGGGGGTACCGGTACAGAGTCAATGTGGAGGCTATATACAGGGGGTACCGGCACAGAGTCAATGTGGAGGCTATATACAGGGGGTACCGGCACAGAGTCAATGTGGAGGCTATATACAGGGGGTACCGGTACAGAGTCAATGTGGAGGCTATATACAGGGGTACCGGTACAGAGTCAATGTGGAGGCTATATACAGGGGGTACCGTACAGAGTCAATGTGGAGGCTATATACAGGGGGTACCGGTACAGAGTCAATGTGGAGGCTATATACAGGGGTACCAGTACAGAGTCAATGTGGAGGCTATATACAGGGGGTACCGGTACAGAGTCAATGTGGAGGCTATATACAGGGGGTACGGGCACAGAGTCAATGTGGAGGCTATATACAGGGGGTACCGGCACAGAGTCAATGTGGAGGCTATATACAGGGGGTACCGGTACAGAGTCAATGTGGAGGCTATATACAGGGGGTACCGGTACAGAGTCAATGTGGAGGCTATATACAGGGGTACCGGTACAGAGTCAATGTGGAGGCTATATACAGGGGGTACCGGTACAGAGTCAATGTGGAGGCTATATACAGGGGGTACCGGTACAGAGTCAATGTGGAGGCTATATACAGGGGTTACGGCACAGAGTCAATGTGGAGGCTATATACAGGGGGTACCGGTACAGAGTCAATGTGGAGGCTATATACAGGGGGTACCTGGCACAGAGTCAATGTGGAGGCTATATACAGGGGGTACCGGTACAGAGTCAATGTGGAGGCTATATACAGGGGGTACCGGTACAGAGTCAATGTGGAGGCTATATACAGGGGGTACCGGTACAGAGTCAATGTGGAGGCTATATACAGGGGGTACTGGTACAGAGTCAATGTGGAGGCTATATACAGGGGTTACGGTACAGAGTCAATGTGGAGGCTATATACAGGGGGTACCGGCACAGAGTCAATGTGGAGGCTATATACAGGGGGGTACCGGTACAGAGTCAATGTGGAGGCTATATACAGGGGGTACCGGTACAGAGTCAATGTGGAGGCTATATACAGGGGGTACCGGTACAGAGTCAATGTGGAGGCTATATACAGGGGGTACCGGTACAGAGTCAATGTGGAGGCTATATACAGGGGGTACCGGTACAGAGTCAATGTGGAGGCTATATACAGGGGTTACGGTACAGAGTCAATGTGGAGGCTATATACAGGGGGTATTATGTGGAGTACAGAGTCAATGTGGAGGCTATATACAGGGGGTACCGGTACAGAGTCAATGTGGAGGCTATATACAGGGGGTACCGGTACAGAGTCAATGTGGAGGCTATATACAGGGGGTACGGTACAGAGTCAATGTGGAGGCTATATACAGGGGGTACCGGTACAGAGTCAATGTGGAGGCTATATACAGGGGGTACCGGTACAGAGTCAATGTGGAGACTATATACAGGGGGTACCGGTACAGAGTCAATGTGGAGGCTATATACAGGGTACGGTACAGAGTCAATGTGGAGGCTATATACAGGGGGTACCGGTACAGAGTCAATGTGGAGGCTATATACAGGGTGTTACAGTACAGAGTCAATGTGGAGGCTATATACATGGTGTTACAGTACAGAGTCAATGTGGAGGCTATATACAGGGGGTTACAGTACAGAGTCAATGTGGAGGCTATATACAGGGGGTACCGGTACAGAGTCAAAGTGGAGGCTATATACAGGGGGTACCGGTACAGAGTCAATGTGGAGGCTATATACAGGGGGTACCGGTACAGAGTCAATGTGGAGGCTATATACAGGGGTACCGGTACAGAGTCAATGTGGAGGCTATATACAGGGGGTACCGGTACAGAGTCAATGTGGAGGCTATATACAGGGGGTACCGGTACAGAGTCAATGTGGAGGCTATATACAGGGGGTACCGGTACAGAGTCAATGTGGAGGCTATATACAGGGGGTACGGCACAGAGTCAATGTGGAGGCTATATACAGGGGTACGGTACAGAGTCAATGTGGAGGCTATATACAGGGGGTACTGGTACAGAGTCAATGTGGAGGCTATATACAGGGGGTACCGGTACAGAGTCAATGTGGAGGCTATATACAGGGGGTACCGGTACAGAGTCAATGTGGAGGCTATATACAGGGGGTACCGGTACAGAGTCAATGTGGAGGCTATATACAGGGGGTACCGGCACAGAGTCAATGTGGAGGCTATATACAGGGGGTACTGGTACAGAGTCAATGTGGAGACTATATACAGGGGGTACCGGTACAGAGTCAATGTGGAGGCTATATACAGGGGGTACCGGCACAGAGTCAATGTGGAGGCTATATACAGGGGGTACCGGCACAGAGTCAATGTGGAGGCTATATACAGGGGGTACCGGTACAGAGTCAATGTGGAGGCTATATACAGGGGGTACCGGCACAGAGTCAATGTGGAGGCTATATACAGGGGGTACGGTACAGAGTCAATGTGGAGGCTATATACAGGGGGTACCGGCACAGAGTCAATGTGGAGGCTATATACAGGGGGTACTGGTACAGAGTCAATGTGGAGGCTATATACAGGGGGTACGGTACAGAGTCAATGTGGAGGCTATATACAGGGGGTACGGTACAGAGTCAATGTGGAGGCTATATACAGGGGGTACGGTACAGAGTCAATGTGAAGGCTATATACAGGGGGTACCGGCACAGAGTCAATGTGGAGACTATATACAGGGGGTACCGGTACAGAGTCAATGTGGAGGCTATATACAGGGTATTACGGTACAGAGTCAATGTGGAGGCTATATACAGGGTATTACGGTACAGAGTCAATGTGGAGGCTATATACAGGGTGTTACGGTACAGAGTCAATGTGGAGGCTATATACAGGGGGTACCGGTACAGAGTCAAAGTGGAGGCTATATACAGGGTGTTACGGTACAGAGTCAATGTGGAGGCTATATACAGGGGGTACCGGTACAGAGTCAATGTGGAGGCTATATACAGGGTGTTACAGTACAGAGTCAATGTGGAGGCTATATACAGGGGGTACCGGTACAGAATCAAAGTGGAGGCTATATACAGGGTGTTACGGTACAGAGTCAATGTGGAGGCTATATACAGGGGGTACCTGTACAGAGTCAATGTGGAGGCTATATACAGGGGGTACCGGTACAGAGTCAATGTGGAGGCTATATACAGGGGGTATACAGGGGGGTACAGAGTCAATGTGAAGGCTATATACAGGGGTTACGGTACAGAGTCAATGTGGAGGCTATATACAGGGGTTACGGTACAGAGTCAATGTGGAGGCTATATACAGGGGGTACCAGTACAGAGTCAATGTGGAGGCTATATACAGGGGGTACCGGTACAGAGTCAATGTGGAGGCTATATACAGGGTGTTACGGTACAGAGTCAATGTGGAGGCTATATACAGGGGGTACCGGTACAGAGTCAATGTGGAGGCTATATACAGGGGTTACGGCACAGAGTCAATGTGGAGGCTATATACAGGGGGTACCGGTACAGAGTCAATGTGGAGGCTATATACAGGGGTTACGGTACAGAGTCAATGTGGAGGCTATATACAGGGGGTACCGGTACAGAGTCAATGTGGAGGCTATATACAGGGGTTACGGTACAGAGTCAATGTGGAGGCTATATACAGGGGGTACCTGCACAGAGTCAATGTGGAGGCTATATACCGGGTGTTACGGTACAGAGTCAATGTGGAGGCTATATACAGGGGGTACCGGTACAGAGTCAATGTGGAGGCTATATACAGGGTGTTACGGTACAGAGTCAATGTGGAGGCTATATACAGGGGGTACTGGTACAGAGTCAATGTGGAGGCTATATACAGGGTGTTACGGTACAGAGTCAATGTGGAGGCTATATACAGGGGGTACCAGTACAGAGTCAATGTGGAGGCTATATACAGGGGGTACCGGTACAGAGTCAGTGTGGAGGCTATATACAGGGGGTACCGGTACAGAGTCAAAGTGGAGGCTATATACAGGGTGTTACGGTACAGAGTCAATGTGGAGGCTATATATAGGGTGTTACAGTACAGAGTCAATGTGGAGGCTATATACAGGGGGTACTGGTACAGAGTCAAAGTGGAGGCTATATACAGGGTGTTACGGTACAGAGTCAATGTGGAGGCTATATACAGGGGGTACCGGTACAGAGTCAATGTGGAGGCTATATACAGGGGGTACCGGTACAGAGTCAATGTGGAGGCTATATACAGGGGGTACCGGTACAGAGTCAATGTGGAGGCTATATACAGGGGGTACCGGTACAGAGTCAATGTGGAGGCTATATACAGGGTGTTACGGTACAGAGTCAATGTGGAGGCTATATACAGGGTAGTACGGTACAGAGTCAATGTGGAGGCTATATACAGGGGGTACCGGTACAGAGTCAATGTGGAGGCTATATACAGGGGGTACGGTACAGAGTCAATGTGGAGGCTATATGCAGGGTGTTACGGCACAGAGTCAATGTGGAGGCTATATACAGGGGGTACTGGTACAGAGTCAATGTGGAGGCTATATACAGGGTGTTACGGTACAGAGTCAATGTGGAGGCTATATACAGGGGGTACTGGTACAGAGTTAATGTGGAGGCTATATACAGGGGGTACCGGTACAGAGTTAATGTGGAGGCTATATACAGGGTGTTACGGTACAGAGTCAATGTGGAGGCTATATACAGGGGGTACCTGTACAGAGTCAATGTGGAGGCTATATACAGGGGGTACCGGTACAGAGTCAATGTGGAGGCTATATACAGGGGGTACCGGTACAGAGTCAATGTGGAGGCTATATACAGGGGGTACCGGTACAGAGTCAATGTGGAGGCTATATACAGGGTGTTACGGTACAGAGTCAATGTGGAGGCTATATACAGGGTATTACGGTACAGAGTCAATGTGGAGGCTATATACAGGGGGTACCGGTACAGAGTCAATGTGGAGGCTATATACAGGGGGTACCGGTACAGAGTCAATGTGGAGGCTATATACAGGGTGTTACGGTACAGAGTCAATGTGGAGGCTATATACAGGGGGTACCGGTACAGAGTCAATGTGAAGGCTATATACAGGGGGTACCGGTACAGAGTCAATGTGGAGACTATATACAGGGGGTACCGGTACAGAGTCAATGTGGAGGCTATATACAGGGTATTACGGTACAGAGTCAATGTGGAGGCTATATACAGGGTATTACGGTACAGAGTCAATGTGGAGGCTATATACAGGGTGTTACGGTACAGAGTCAATGTGGAGGCTATATACAGGGTGTTACAGTACAGAGTCAATGTGGAGGCTATATACAGGGTGTTACAGTACAGAGTCAATGTGGAAGCTATATACAGGGGGTACCGGTACAGAATCAAAGTGGAGGCTATATACAGGGTGTTACGGTACAGAGTCAATGTGGAGGCTATATACAGGGGGTACCGGTACAGAGTCAATGTGGAGGCTATATACAGGGTGTTACAGTACAGAGTCAATGTGGAGGCTATATACAGGGGGTACCGGTACAGAATCAAAGTGGAGGCTATATACAGGGTGTTACGGTACAGAGTCAATGTGGAGGCTATATACAGGGGGTACCGGTACAGAGTCAATGTGGAGGCTATATACAGGGGGTACCGGTACAGAGTCAATGTGGAGGCTATATACAGGGGGTATCGGTACAGAGTCAATGTGAAGGCTATATACAGAGTGTTACGGTACAGAGTCAATGTGGAGGCTATATACAGGGTGTTACGGTACAGAGTCAATGTGGAGGCTATATACAGGGGGTACCGGTACAGAGTCAATGTGGAGGCTATATACAGGGGGTACTGGTACAGAGTTAATGTGGAGGCTATATACAGGGTGTTACGGTACAGAGTCAATGTGGAGGCTATATACAGGGTGTTACGGTACAGAGTCAATGTGGAGGCTATATACAGGGTGTTACGGTACAGAGTCAATGTGGAGGCTATATACAGGGGGTACCGGTACAGAGTCAATGTGGAGGCTACATACAGGGTGTTACGGTACAGAGTCAATGTGGAGGCTATATACAGGGGGTACCGGTACAGAGTCAATGTGGAGGCTATATACAGGGTGTTACGGTACAGAGTCAATGTGGAGGCTATATACAGGGGTACCGGTACAGAGTCAATGTGGAGGCTATATACAGGGTGTTACGGTACAGAGTCAATGTGGAGGCTATATACAGGGGGTACCGGTACAGAGTCAATGTGGAGGCTATATACAGGGTGTTACGGTACAGAGTCAATGTGGAGGCTATATACAGGGGGTACCGGTACAGAGTCAATGTGGAGGCTATATACAGGGTGTTACGGTACAGAGTCAATGTGGAGGCTATATACAGGGGGTACCAGTACAGAGTCAATGTGGAGGCTATATACAGGGGGTACCGGTACAGAGTCAGTGTGGAGGCTATATACAGGGGGTACCGGTACAGAGTCAAAGTGGAGGCTATATACAGGGTGTTACGGTACAGAGTCAATGTGGAGGCTATATATAGGGTGTTACAGTACAGAGTCAATGTGGAGGCTATATACAGGGGGTACCGGTACAGAGTCAAAGTGGAGGCTATATACAGGGTGTTACGGTACAGAGTCAATGTGGAGGCTATATACAGGGGTACCGGCACAGAGTCAATGTGGAGGCTATATACAGGGGGTACCGGTACAGAGTCAATGTGGAGGCTATATACAGGGGTACCGGTACAGAGTCAATGTGGAGGCTATATACAGGGGGTACCGGTACAGAGTCAATGTGGAGGCTATATACAGGGTGTTACGGCACAGAGTCAATGTGGAGGCTATATACAGGGTAGTACGGTACAGAGTCAATGTGGAGGCTATATACAGGGGGTACGGTACAGAGTCAATGTGGAGGCTATATACAGGGGTACGGCACAGAGTCAATGTGGAGGCTATATGCAGGGGTGTTACGGTACAGAGTCAATGTGGAGGCTATATACAGGGGTACTGTACAGAGTCAATGTGGAGGCTATATACAGGGTGTTACGGTACAGAGTCAATGTGGAGGCTATATACAGGGGGTACCGGTACAGAGTTAATGTGGAGGCTATATACAGGGGGTACCGGTACAGAGTTAATGTGGAGGCTATATACAGGGTGTTACGGTACAGAGTCAATGTGGAGGCTATATACAGGGGGTACCGGTACAGAGTCAATGTGGAGGCTATATACAGGGTGTTACGGTACAGAGTCAATGTGGAGGCTATATACAGGGGGTACCGGCACAGAGTCAATGTGGAGGCTATATACAGGGTGTTACGGTACAGAGTCAATGTGGAGGCTATATACAGGGGGTACCGGTACAGAGTCAATGTGGAGGCTATATACAGGGTGTTACGGTACAGAGTCAATGTGGAGGCTATATACAGGGGGTACCGGTACAGAGTCAATGTGGAGGCTATATACAGGGTGTTACGGTACAGAGTCAATGTGGAGGCTATATACAGGGGGTACCGGTACAGAGTCAATGTGGAGGCTATATACAGGGTGTTACGGTACAGAGTCAATGTGGAGGCTATATACAGGGGGTACCGGTACAGAGTCAATGTGGAGGCTATATACAGGGGGTACCGGTACAGAGTCAATGTGGAGGCTATATACAGGGGGTACCGGTACAGAGTCAATGTGGAGGCTATATACAGGGGGTACCGGTACAGAGTCAATGTGGAGGCTATATACAGGGTATTACTGTACAGAGTCAATGTGGAGGCTATATACAGGGTGTTACGGTACAGAGTCAATGTGGAGGCTATATACAGGGTGTTACGGTACAGAGTCAGTGTGGAGGCTATATACAGGGTGTTACGGTACAGAGTCAATGTGGAGACTATATACAGGGTATTACTGTACAGAGTCAATGTGGAGGCTATATACAGGGTGTTACGGTACAGAGTCAGTGTGGAGGCTATATACAGGGTGTTACGGTACAGAGTCAATGTGGAGGCTATATACAGGGTGTTACGGTACAGAGTCAGTGTGGAGGCTATATACAGGGTATTACTGTACAGAGTCAATGTGGAGGCTATATACAGGGTATTACGGTACAGAGTCAATGTGGAGGCTATATACAGGGGGTACGGTACAGAGTCAATGTGGAGGCTATATACAGGGGCTACTGGTACAGAGTCAATGTACAGGGGTACAGGTTAGTCAAGGTAATTTGTACATTTAAGTAGGGGTAAAGTGACTATGCATAGATAATAAACAGCGGGTAGCAGCAGCATAAAAACAAAGGGGGGGGGGGGGGGGGGGGGTCAATGCAAATAGTCCAGGTGGCCATTTGATTAATTGTTCTGCAGTCTGATGGCTTGGGGGTAGAAGTCTTTTGGTCCTAGACTTGGAGCTCCAGTACTGCCTGCCGTGCGGTAGCAGAGAGAACAGTCTATGACTTTGGTGACTGGAATCTTTGACAGTTTTTTAGTCCTTCCTCTGACACCGCCTGGTATATACTGTAGGTCCTGCTTGGTCACAGTGATGTACTGGGCCGTACGCACTACCCTCTGTAGCGCCTTATGTGTTGTCAGTTAGTAACGTCCATAACATACACTGACGATGATATAGGATCTATCCTATTTATCCCATAATGCATCCTGTTATAGGCCTCTCATATAACATACTGAAAACATTACGCCGGTTTGAATCCCATTTTTTGTTTCATTTTCTTATAAAGAGAGACTATGAAATACATCTGCCCACTTCAATCTGGGTTTATAGGATACATGGTCCACACACAAACCAACATGCTCAGTCTTTAATGAGAAGCGTTCCTCCTGTCTCAGAGGGAAAGATGGCTGCTCCTCATTAATGAGAAGCGTTCCTCCTGTCTCAGAGGGAAAGATGGCTCTTCCTCATTAATGAGAAGCGTTCCTCCTGTCTCAGAGGGAAAGATGGCTGCTCCTCATTAATGAGAAGCATTCCTCCTGTCTCAGAGGGAAAGATGGCTGCTCCTCATTAATGAGAAGCGTTCCTGCTGTCTCAGAGGGAAAGATGGCTGCTCCTCATTAATGAGAAGCGTTCCTCCTGTCTCAGAGGGAAAGATGGCTCTTCCTCATTAATGAGAAGCGTTCCTCCTGTCTCAGAGGGAAAGATGGCTGCTCCTCATTAATGAGAAGCGTTCCTCCTGTCTCAGAGGGAAAGATGGCTGCTCCTCATTAATGAGAAGCGTTCCTCCTGTCTCCGAGGGAAAGATGGCTGCTCCTCATTAATGAGAAGCGTTCCTCCTGTCTCAGAGGGAAAGATGGCTGCTCCTCATTAATGAGAAGCTTTCCTCCTGTCTCAGAGGGAAAGATGGCTGCTCCTCATTAATGAGAAACGTTCCTCCTGTCTCAGAGGGAAAGATAGCTGCTCCTTATTAATGAGAAGCATTCCTCCTGTCTCAGAGGGAAAGATGGCTGCTCCTCATTAATGAGAAGCGTTCCTCCTGTCTCAGAGGGAAAAATGGCTGCTCCTCATTAATGAGAAGCGTTCCTCCTGTCTCAGAGGGAAAGATGGCTGCTCCTCATTAATGAGAAGCATTCCTCCTGTCTCAGAGGGAAAGATGGCCGCTCCTTATTCATGAGAAGCGTTCCTCCTGTCTCAGAGGGAAAGATGGCTACTCCTCATTAATGAGAAGCGTTCCTCCTGTCTCAGAGGGAAAGATGGCTACTCCTCATTAATGAGAAGCGTTCCTCCTGTCTCAGAGGGAAAGATGGCTGCTCCTCATTCATGAGAAGCGTTCCTCCTGTCTCAGAGGGAAAGATGGCTGCTCCTCATTCATGAGAAGCGTTCCTCCTGTCTCAGAGGGAAAGATGGCTGCTCCTCATTAATGAGAAGCATTCCTCCTGTCTCAGAGGGAAAGATGGCTGCTCCTTATTCATGAGAAGCATTCCTCCTGTCTCAGAGGGAAAGATGGCTGCTCCTTATTAATGAGAAGCATTCCTCCTGTCTCAGAGGGAAAGATGGCTGCTCCTCATTAATGAGAAGCATTCCTCCTGTCTCAGAGGGAAAGATGGCTGCTCCTCATTAATGAGAAGCATTCCTCCTGTCTCAGAGGGAAAGATGGCTGCTCCTCAGTCCTTTGATTTTGGCTTCCCCCCTAATCGCCCTCTCTCTCTCAAACGACACTGTGTGTGTGTGTGTGTGTGTGTGTGTGTGTGTGTGTGTGTGTGTGTGTGTGTGTGTGTGCGTGCGTGCGTGCGTGCGTGCATGCGTGCGTGCGTGCGTGCGTGCGTTTGTGTCAGGAAGGGGGGTAAGGGCATTCACACATGTGTTTTTGGGTAGTGTTCAAGGGAAGGCCACATGTTTCAGAAGTAGGTACTATCTGCCTGGAGGAGATGAAAGGTAATAGTCAATGTTTTTCTACCTGCTCTGCCCTGCAGCAGGAATGCATACACGACAAAGGTAGGTTAGGAAGTTGTTGAACTAAAGGGGTGATGATTTTAAAGACACACTGTTATATGTGCATACCATCATAGAGTAAAGTAGAGTAGAGTATAGTAGAGTAGAGTAAAGTATAGTAGAGCATAGTAAGGCAGAGTATAGTAGAGTAGAGTATAGTAGAGTAGAGCAGGGTATAGTAGGGTAGAGTAGAGTAGAGTATAGTAGAGTAGAGCAGGGTATAGTAGGGTAGAGTAGAGTAGAGTAGGGTAGGGTAGGGTAGGGTAGAGTAGGGCAGAGTATAGTAGAGTAGAGTAGAGTAGAGTAGAGTAGAGTAGAGCAGGGTATAGTAGGGTAGAGTAGAGTAGAGTAGGGTAGGGTAGGGTAGAGTAGGGCAGAGTATAGTAGAGTAGAGTAGAGTATAGTAGAGTAGAGTAGAGCAGGGTATAGTAGGGTAGAGTATAGTAGAGTAGAGTATAGTACAGTAGAACAGGGTATAGTAGAGTAGAGTAGAGTAGAGTAGGGTAGAGTGGAGTAGGGTAGAGTAGAGTAGAGTAGAGTAGGGTAGGGTAGGGTAGAGTAGAGTAGAGTAGAGTAGAGTAGAGTAGGGTAGAGTAGGGTAGGGTAGAGTAGAGTAGGGTAGAGTAGAGTAGAGTAGGGTAGAGTAGAGTAGAGTAGAATGGGAGTTGAGTAGAGTAGGGTAGAGTAGAGTAGAGTAGGGTAGAGTAGAGTAGAGTAGAGTAGAATGGGAGTAGAGTAGGGTAGAGTAGAGTAGAGTAGAATGGGAGTAGAGTAGGGTAGAGTAGAGTAGGGTAGAGTAGAGTAGAGTAGAGTAGAGTAGAGTAGAATGGGAGTAGAGTAGGGTAGGGTAGAGTAGAGTAGAGTAGGGTAGAGTAGAGTAGAGTAGAGTAGAATGGGAGTAGAGTAGGGTAGGGTAGGGTAGGGTAGAGTAGAGTAGAGTAGAGTAGGGTAGAGTAGAGTAGAGTAGAGTAGAGTAGAGTAGAATGGGAGTTGAGTCATGGTCCCTCGACCCTTTAGCCTGTAGCAGGAAGACAATAGGAGAGGGGAAGAAGGGGATAGAATGGGAGTTGAGTCATGGTCGTCTCGTTAGCCTGTAGCCAACAGGAAGTGTCTTAGTCTCACGCTGAGTGTTGTCGAGACTCCCGTCTACACCCTCAGGACCTCCACTGGGAGGCCAGGGATGCATCCCAAATGGCACGCGATGAGTCCTGGTCAAAAGTATTGCACTATAAAAGGAATAGGATGCCATTTGGGACTCAGGCCATCTGGGTCTGTCAGTTCTCCCCTAAATACAAACAGGGTCGAGGCCAAGATTGATCCACTCTGTTTGTCTAGAATGTAAGACTGATCCAGTTCCCTTCAGACACAGCTGAGACCTGTGTGACATGGCAGCAGAGCAGAGAATATTTGAGTTCTAGAGTAATAAAGGGTTCTAGAGTTATAAAGGGTTCTAGAGTTATGAAGGATTCTAGAGTTATGAAGGATTCTGGAGTTATGAAGGGTTCTAGAGTTATAAAGGGTTTGAGAGTTACGAAAGGTTCTAGAGTTATGAAGGGTTCTAGAGTTATGAAGGGTTCTAGAATTATGAAGGGTCCTAGAATTAGGGGCTGAGGGGCTGAGTCACTGGCTTACTGGTGCTCTTCCATGCCGTCCCTAGGAGGGGTGCGTCACTTGAGTGGGTTGAGTTACTGACGTGATCTTCCTGTCTGGGTTGGCGCCCCCCCTTGGGTTGTGCCGTGGCGGAGATCTTTGTGGGCTATACTCTGCCTTGTCTCAGGATGGTAAGTTGGTGGTTGAAGATAACCCTCTAGTGGTGTGGGGGCTGTGCTTTGAGTCAGTCTGTTATATCTGGAGTATATCTGGAGTTCTCCTGTCTTATCCGGTGTCCTGTGTGAATTTAAGTATGCTCTCTCTAATTCTCTCTTTCTCTCTTTCTTTCTCTCTCTCTGAGGACCTGAGCCCTAGGACCATGCCTCAGGACAACCTGACATGATGACTCCTTGCTATCCCCAGTCCACCTGGCCGTGCTGCTGCTCCAGTTTCAACTGTTCTGCCTGCGGCTATGGAACCCTGACCTGTTCACCGGACGTGCTACCTGTCCCAGACCTGCTGTTGTCAACTCTCTAGAGACAGTAGGAGCGGTAGAGATACTCTTAATGATCTGCTATGAAAAGCCAACTGACATTTACTCCTGAGGTGCTGACTTGCTGCACCCTCGACAACTACTGTGATTGTTATTATTTGACCATGCTGGTCATTTATGAACATTTGAACATCTTGGCCATGTTCTGTTATAATCTCCACCCAGCACAGCCAGAAGAGGACTGGCCACCCCTCATATCCTGGTTCCTCTGGTCTACCCAGTACAGCCAGAAGAGGACTGGCCACCCCTCATAGCCTGGTTCCTCTCTAGGTTTCTTCCTAGGTTTTGGCCTTTCTATGGAGTTTTTCCTAGCCACCGTGCTTCTACACCTGCATTGCTTGCTGTTTGGGGTTTTAGGCTGGGTTTCTGTACAGCACTTTGAGATATCAGCTGATGTACGAAGGGCTATATAAATAAATTGGATTTGATTTGATTTAGGTGCGGTTATGGATGTGTGTGTGTGTGTGTGTGTGTGTGTGTGTGTGTGTGTGTGTGTGTGTGTGTGTGTGTGTGTGTGTGTATGTGTGTATGTGTGTGTGTGTGTGTGTGTGTGTGTGTGTGTGTGTGTGTGTGTCTGGGGAACAGACGCAGGCAATTAACTCTGGCTACTTCAGATTAGTAGCCCCCTTTTTTAAAGTTCAAGTTCCTTTTTTGTGACATTTTGTCTTCGGAGCCCAGCAACCTGAGACAGAGGGAGGGGGAAGGGGAGAGAGGAGAGGGCTGTACGGGAGAGATTGAGGGAGAAGAGAGAGAAGGAGGGTGGGGAGAGATTGAGGGAGAAGAGAGAGAAGGAGGGTTGGGGAGAGAGGAGAGGGCTGTATGGGAGAGATTGAGGGAGAAGAGAGAGAAGGAGGGGTGGGGGAGAGAGGAGAGGGCTGTACGGGAGAGATTGAGGGAGAAGAGAGAGAAGGAGGGGTGGGGGAGAGAGGAGTGGGCTGTACGGGAGAGATTGAGGGAGAAGAGAGAGAAGGAGGGGTGGGGGAGAGAGGAGAGGGCTGTATGGGAGAGATTGAGGGAGAAGAGAGAGAAGGAGGGGTGGGGGAGAGAGGAGAGGGCTGTACGGGAGAGATTGAGGGAGAAGAGAGAGAAGGAGGGGTGGGGGAGAGAGGAGAGGGCTGTACGGGAGAGATTGAGGGAGAAGAGAGAGAAGGAGGGTTGGGGGAGAGAGGAGAGGGCTGTACAGGAGAGATTGAGGGAGAAGAGAGAGAAGGAGGGGTGGGGGAGAGAGGAGAGGGCTGTACGGGAGAGATTGAGGGAGAAGAGAGAGAAGGAGGGTTGGGGGAGAGGGGGGTAGAGATAGAGGGATTTGGAGGTATTTTTGGGTGGTCCGCCCCACAGACCCTGGATGAGGAACGCTGGAGTTTTGCCTCTAAACTCCTTCAGATTGCCTCTCTATCACAATATCTGATACCCCTCCAAACATACCTCTCCCAAGGCCTCTCTTTCATTGCTTCATATCATAGGCCTATGTTTGTGCGGTATCCACATTTTCATTCCGTCATACCGTTTTTGTACCATGCTGGGGTATACGCTATTACCGAATGTGCACGTAAGAGGCTCTATTAAAAAAATGACGAAACAGGGACATTGATCCAGGAGGAGATGGAATGTCTCTGCTGTAACCAGGAAGCTTGATCTTGACATCTAGCCACTTAGCTAGCACGTTAGCAAACCAAAATGCTGGAGTCCTGAGGTGGATATAATTTATTTGACACGTCTTAGACTTCTTATAGTTATGCTTAACTTATAGTTCAGTGGCGTCGCCCCCCCCCCCCCAAGCGTAATGGTATTGCCCATCATACCATTGGTATTTTCGGAATACACCGGTATACAGTATAAACGGTATCTCCCAAGCTTACTTAGGCGTACTCCAACAAAAAGGCTCTCACTACATAGGCCTGCTCCTCCTCTCAGATCATAGGCCTGCTCCTCCTCTCAGATCATAGGCCTGCTCCTCCTCTCAGATCATAGGCCTGCTCCTCCTCTCAGATCAATAGCCTGTTCCTCCTCTCAGATCATAGGCCTGCTCCTCCTCTCAGATCATAGGCCTGCTCCTCCTCTCAGATCATAGGCCTGCTCCTCCTCTCAGATCATAGGCCTGCTCCTCCTCTCACTACATAGGCCTGCTCCTCCTCTCACTACATATGCCTGCTCCTCCTCTCACTACATAGGCCTGCTCCTCCTCTCAGATCATAG
>NW_027039968.1:0-3192 GCF_034236695.1 Oncorhynchus nerka
GATGAATATACTGTATGTCAATGTAAATGTAAATCAAATCAAATTATATTTGTCACATACACATGGTTAGCAGATGTTAATGCGAGTGTAGCGAAATGCTTGTGCTTCTAGTTCTGACAATGCAGTGTGTGTACTAAGGTGAGGTTCTTAAAATTTGAGTGAGAGAACCAACATGAAGCACGAAGAACTGTCATTCTAAATTTGGTTTGGATAATTTATCAATCGTTCTAATTATGATTTGTAAAGGTGAGGCTTCTAGAGACAGAGTGATGCCCCTAAAATGTGAGGAGAGCCACTAGGTGCAGCTTGGGCTAACCTTGTCCCAATCTCATTCTTATCAAGGTTGGTTTGAAACTGTTATAACATGTGAAAGTCAATATGGTTTCTAGGTCGTGTGTAACATGTGAGTGATCATTGTTCCAGATGAGGGATTGTTGGAAACTGACAAAAAAAAATGTAACTGACAAATTGACTAGAGCAAGTTCTTAGTATGTTTATAAGTATATAAGTGGAGCAATTAATGTTATGGGTTAGATGGAATGATTTATGTGCAAATGTATTTGTGGCAGGAGGCAAAGTAGAAGGAGTCCTGAGCAAAAGGACCCAGAGTAGAGGCCCAGAGGTAGATGGTCATCATGGAAGGAGAGCCCTGCTGGGCCCTAGGTTGTGACCGGTTAAGTGGTGAACTTTCCTATAGCATTGATAAGAAAAATGCCTTTTAAAACTGTGACCAACAATGTGCACTAGACCAAATTCAGGAGATGTCTAGAGACGTAGAGAAAATTGGCAATGCTAAAATAATTGCATGAATTGGCTCTGCAAAACAGAGAGGCTCTTGACTATCTTTTGGCTGGTCAAGGGGGCACTTGTGCAATCATTAGCGATGAATAATGTACTTTTATCCCAGATCACTCTTTTAATATGGCTGATCTCGCCAAATACATTGCCACGGTTGCTTCTGTTAATAGAAGTATAAACTTTATTATGATGAAAGTATTACCATAATAATTAGATTGTATAACCCAAAATGAAGGGTTTGAAAGGCTTGGAACTTGCAGGCTTGTTTTCGAGTTGCTGTGCGTTTTGTTGCCAACCTATTTTGCTACCTGACAACTTTACGGTTTTCACTTTTTAATTACCGTTCATATATTTATTTATTTTTTCCTCAACTTTTTCACTCCGGACGCTTTATCTGGACACGATTCGTCAGGACCTCCAACAGCCGAAGCTAAGTAGTAACATTAACATGATGCCTTCTAATTGCAGCCGCTGTGCTCGCCTTACGGCGAGGATAGCTGTACTGCATGCCCAGCTTCAGACGCAATCGTTAGGCAAGGGTAATTTTAGTGTAGGAAAGGATGAAACAGCGTCTGTGCCACCAGTAAGTACAGATAGTAGTATAAATCCCCTGGCACAGTCCCCGCAGCCAGACAATTTTCTCACGGTTTCTGGAAGGAAATGCTGTAGGAACGCTCAACCGGTGTCGCTCATTCAGCCGACAGAAACTTTCAACCGGTTTTCCCCATTAAGCAACGGGTCGGTGTCAGAGGCCGAGTCTTCTCTGGTCTCTACTCCTCCCGTTACGGGGTCTGAGACGCCGAAGCTTCCCACCATTAGCTCTGACAAATTGAAAACTCTAGTCATTGGCGACTCCATTACCCGCAGTATTAGACTTAAAGCGAATCATCCAGCGATCATACACTGTTTACCCGGGGCAGGGCTACCGGCGTTAAGGCTAATCTAAAGATGGTGCTGGCTAAAGCTAAAACTGGCGAGTGTAGAGAGTATAGAGATATTGTTATCCACGTCGGCACCAACGATGTTAGGATGAAACAGTCAGAGATCACCAAGCGCAACATAGCTTCTGCGTGCATATCAGCTAGAAAGATGTGTCGGCATCGAGTAATTGTCTCTGGCCCCCTCCTAGTTAGGGGGAGTGATGAGCTCTACAGCAGAGTCTCACAACTCAATCGCTGGTTGAAAACTGTTTTCTGCCCCTCCCAAAAGATAGAATTTGTAGATAATTGGCCCTCTTTCTGGGACTCACCCACAAACAGGACCAAGCCTGACCTGCTGAGGAGTGACGGACTCCATCCTAGCTGGAGGGGTGCTCTCATCTTATCTACCAACATAGACAGGGCTCTAACTCCTCTAGCTCCACAATGAAATAGGGTGCAGGCCAGGCAGCAGGCTATTAGCCAGCCTGCCAGCATAGTGGAGTCTGCCACTAGCATAGTCAGTGTAGTCAGCTCAGCTATCACCATTGAGACCGTGTCTGTGCCTCGACCTAGGTTGGGCAAAACTAAACATGGCGGTGTTCGCCTTAGCAATCTCACTAGGATAAAGACCACCTCCATTCCTGTCATTACTGAAAGAGATCATGATACCTCACTTCTCAAAATAGGGCTACTTAATCCCTTACTTCAAAGGCAATTATAGTCAATGAACTAATCACTGATCATAATCTTGATGTGATTGGCCTGACTGAAACATGGCTTAAGCCTGATGAATTTACTGTGTTAAATGAGGCCTCACCTCCTGGCTACACTAGTGACCATATCCCCCCGTGCATCCCGCAAAGGCGGAGGTGTTGCTAACATTTACGATAGCAAATTTCAATTTACAAAAAAAAAAATGGCGTTTTCGTCTTTTGAGCTTCTAGTCATGAAATCTATGCAGCCTACTCAATCACTTTTTATAGCTACTGTTTACAGGCCTCCTGGGCCATATACAGCGTTTCTCACTGAGTTCCCTGAATTCCTATCGGACCTTGTAGTCATTGCAGATAATATTCTAATCTTTGGTGACTTTAATATTCACATGGAAAAGTCCACAGACCCACTCCAAAAGGCTTTCGGAGCCATCATCGACTCAGTGGGTTTTGTCCAACATGTCTCTGGACCCACTCACTGTCACAGTCATACGCTGGACCTAGTTTTGTCCCATGGAATAAATGTTGTGGATCTTAATGTTTTTCCTCATAATCCTGGACTATCGGACCACCATTTTATTACGTTTGCAATTGCAACAAATAATCTGCTCAGACCCCAACCAAGGAACATCAAAAGTCGTGCTATAAATTCACAGACAACACAAAGATTCCTTGATGCCCTTCCAGACTCCCTCTGCCTACCCAAGGACGCCAGAGGACAAAAATCCGTTAACCACCTAACTGAGTATCTCAATTTAACC